>NW_022639601.1:743514-746335 GCF_010583005.1 Odontomachus brunneus
ATATATATATATATATATATATATATATATATATATATATATATATATATCTGATACTTTCATCAAACTTTTATTATAAATAATTATTTAATGGAAAATGAGCGACAGCTGAAATCTGTTGAGTGTTATTCAGGATAATAATTCCGATCACATATGCCAAAATCATGACCGTATAAATGCAATACTTATCCAAATATAATTTATTATAACTTACCCTATTAACAATTCGTTTTAAGTAGTTTTAATGCATATTAACGCAAGTATCCCTTATGAAAAAGTATTATTAGTGGCACTGTTAGAACTATAGCACTAATGACCTTTTCGCTATTAGTGTCACTATTAGTGACACTATTAGTGGTTTAGTGGTTAGTGGTAATAGTTCTAGTAGTTACTTTTAAAACGTTAAAAACAATGGGTTAAGTTCACTCTTTTTCATTAAAAAAACATTTTTTCAAATGTTTTGAAGAAAACGATTTAATAAATGTTTTTTAAATATTTATTAAACGTTTACGTAAACATTTATAAATATTATAAAAATATTTATAAAAATATAAATATTTTTCTTTTTTCTTGAATTTTCCTTATATTTTCCACTTTATTGTTTCACACGCTACTTAATTCAATTAAAATTGTATTTCGAAAATTTGTTTACGAATGCTAGGACTCGAGAACCTGAGATCTTTGCTTCTTGTCGTTCACCTTACCCACTGCGCCACTGTTACTTTCTCTGAAAGACAATTTATATTGTATACATATGGTATATCCATGTTAAAAAACAATTGATTTATTAAAAAGAAAAAAATAGATTTTTTTAAATGTAAAAGTATGTTTCAAAAATAAATATTAAATCAATACTAAAATAATGTTTATTTAAATATTATTTTAAATGTTTAATTAATGTAATACAAATATTAAATCAATATATTAAGTAAATGTTTCTTTAAATATTATTTTAAACGTTTTATTTAATGTCAAATAACCTTTAAATAAATATTATATAAATATTTTTCTATGTAAATTACAAGATTAAATTGTTAACAATTGTATGTTAATAATTAAACATCTTGTATACAATTATTAAATATTGTAGTAAATTATTATACTTTAATTACTTACTAATATTACATATATTAATAACTATACAGGGTATCTTGTAATTTACACAGAAAATTTACAAATCTTTATTTTAAATGTTTAATCAATAATATATAAACGTTTAATAAATATTAAATAAATATTATTTTTACAATAAACTGTACAATGTAATATCGATGAAAAATAAATATTTAAAAAATGTTTAAAAAACATTGTCTGCTAATTGGGTAGAAATATAATTGTCATAGAAAATAAATATTTTAAATTTTTATACAGGAAAAATAATATTTAATAACCTTATAAATTTATTTATATAAATGTATATTTAATAATGAATTATCTTTTATAGTTTTTCTATAATAATAATAAAGTTTACATACTTATACACATCAGCTCATCAACTTATAATATTCGTATTACCACTATTGGCATTTGTAGTGTCACTTCTGACATTACTGGTGTCACTAATAGTATCACTGCTAATACTAGTAGTGTCACTATCAGCACTAATAATGTTACAATTAGTACTATTAATGTCACTAACATTACCACTATTAACATTAATAATGTCATTATCATCACTAAAACTGTGACTAACAGGGTCACTATTAGCACTAATAGTGACACTACTAGCACTGCTAGTGAAACTATTAGTGACACTATTACCATTAATACTATTTTTTTGTAAGGGATATTTTATGCTTATATAAATAATAAGTTACGCATATATTCAAGTCATTTATCGGTCAGTACAGAGAAATATTGTACTTACATGACTTCAAAAGCATTTTGCAGTCGTTTCACTTTCAGTATGTCTCTGTTAGAGAATATTTCCAGTATGTAAATTTTATAAGTATAGTAATTCTCGATTGTGTTTTTCGTCTATATATGACAGCAACTGAGATATAGAAATATAGCGAGCTCTAAGTCTTGGATTTTCGGCAAATGCGGTTATTTTTCGCATCATTCTCTTATTTAGAATCTGTATGTCTGACAACTTTAGTTCTGGATTTTTCTTTAGTTTTTCTTCGAGAGTAATATACTTTACGGGACACATCATTTAGACTTAGAACTCGTAATTTCTATAAGATTTTCCCCAACTTCACTGTCACATGTTCCTAAATTTTTTATTAATCGTTTTGATGAAATGTAACTGATCCTATTTGTTTAATAGGAATGCAAATAAAACCACTTAGTCATTGACTATTTATATTTTCTAGGAAATGAAATATACTATGTTAGATATTTGCGTAAATATCTCGCTTCGACGTTTAATGTAATATCACGACTGCTTACTGTTTGCGGCTGCAGTCGCATTCAAACTTGTCGCTTGCTCACGGCCGTGGTTTTTTATATTGATTGCTGCCTCATTCCTTTTACTATGGCAGTAAGGTCATACATAAGTTGTTTTGCACTAAACGTACACGTGATTAGTCACGTTTGTAATTTACATAGTGATTCTTTTAATCGTTTTCAACTCCTTTTTTTATAAAAATAAAAAAAAGTAATAATAACGAAAACAAGAGTTTATACAGGGTGAATATTATATACCAGAACACCTGAATATCTCGAAAACAAAGCGTTGTATAAAAAAATGTTAAATACAAAAGTTGTAGGGTTTAAAAAGATCTATTTTATGATATTAGCAGTTTGACCTTGAGTTGCGTCATAAAGATCAGGTCAAGGTCACAATGATGTTTTTAAATGGATACCCCCATTTTTTATT
>NW_022639601.1:746617-749385 GCF_010583005.1 Odontomachus brunneus
TTCCATTTAAAAAAATTAATGTGACCTTGACCTGACCTTCGCTACGCAACCCAAGGTCAAACTGATGTGATCAGTAAATACATCTTTTTAAACGCCACAACTTTTGTCTGAAACATTTTTTTGTAAAACTTATATTTTTCCTGATATTCGGGCGTCCCGGTACTTTCCGAACACCCTGTATATATATATATATATTTAATTTCGTTAATTCTTTTTATAAAAATGTAATTGCGAGGTTGCTTTGTTAAATCTATCTATGTTTCTTTTTCGTTTACATTTTGTATCGGAAGCAGGTTTATCTCTTCAGCTCTTTTAGATACAGATACAGAAAAAATATATTTATATTAATTTTTAGGTCCTAGACAATTTTGATTTTATTGCGCGTTGTGTGACTTTAGAGGATTTTCCGTAAAAGCATTCGAATTAGCAACATTGTCCTGTTGGTGAGGAACAAAGAGCGATAAAGAAATTGATATGAAGTAAAATAATTATTTAATGAAGGTATTATATTTATTATAATAAAGATATTACATATTTCTATTTAACTATAAAAACATGATGTAACATAGACAAACTTTTTGTTACTCGTTATATTACAGAACGTTACACTTGTTTTATTTGATTTTTACTTAATCAAATTTTTATTTGATTTTATATAAGAAATATCACGCGTGGCCTCTTCAATTATATTTTCACATACAGTTACTCGCATTAATATTCGGACATCATGGTACTTTAGAAATTATTACTCTTTAAACATAATTTTTATTAGAATAAGGTGTTTATATCTTTTTTTAAATTAAAACATTCATTATAATTGTCAGAAACATAAATTTTATTTATAACATTGATTTAATTTTGAATATATAACGAAAAGTTTACGCAACAAAATACTAAAGTTATTATTATTTGTTTAATATACCGATTTATATTATATATATATTGTTATTATATATATATTATATATTGTTAGCGTCCGAATACTTTTGCTGTAATAGAATTAAGAAAAATTTTATTTTTTTTTAAATATTCAAAACTGAAATTATATAAATAAAATTCATGTTTCTGACAACTATAATGAGTGTTTTAATTTTTTGAAAAACTATGAATTCATCCAAAAAAAAGTATTCTACGTACAAATGAATTTTCCTCTAACCTCATGTTCTAAAAGAAATATCTTACAGAAAGCATATTCATTTTTCATTAAAGAGATTTCATCGTGCATTTATGAGATATTATTCTAATTGTGTTTCTCTATATCAAGAAAAATTTGAATGCCGGTACAATGCCGTCTTACGTGCAGTACGAGAGACGCGAAGAACTGTTGTTTTGCTGCGTACTGTCGTGTACGATTGGTTGAAACCAAGCGCCACGCTTAGAGCTTCTTTCAATTCACTGTCAGCGTTTCAATCAAATCGACATTGAAATCGTCAAACCGACGTTGAAATCGTCAAACCGACATCAGTTTGATATTATTTTGATGTTAATCAACGAGTTATTTTTCATTGGATATATAAGGTAAACGTTCCAGTGATTGAACGTGTACCGATAATTGAATTACTAATAATATATTTGTGTCTGTTAAGATGCCTATCAATAAATGAAACAAAATCACAAAGTAACTAAATATTTCTTTACATTTATTATATTTGTTTTGTATATTGAAAAGCATTTCAACAAAGTACAAAACCAATATGTCAATCATTGGGATATGTATGTTCGAGCACTGGGACATTTACCTTAGATGTCACAAACATATATATATATGTATATATATATGTATATATATATATATATATATATATATATATATATATATATATATATGTGTATGTATATATATATATATATATATATATATGTGTATGTATATATATATATATATATATATATATATATATCTGATACTCTTATCAAACTTTTATTATTAATAATTATTTAATCGACAATGAGCGACAGCTGAGACCTTTTGAGTGTTATTCAGGATAATAATTCCTACCACATATGTCAGAATCATGACCGTATCAATGCAATACTTATTCAAGTATAATTTATTTTACAACTTATCCTAACAAGTGGTTTTAATGTATATTAACGCAAATATCCCTTATGAAAAAGTACTATTAATGGCACTGTTAGAACTATGGCTCTAATGATCTTTTCGCTACAGCGACACTATTAGTGTCACTATTAGTGACATTGTTAGTGGTAATAGTTCTAATAGTTACTCTTAAAACGTTAAAAATAATGGGTTAAGTTCACTTTTTTTCATTAAAAAAACGTTTCTTCAAATGTTTTGGAGAAAACGTTTTCAAAATATTTAATAAAAGTTTTTTTAAATATTTATTAAACGTTTACGTATTAAAAGTAAACATTTATAAATATTATAAAAATATTTATATAAATATAAATATTTTTCTCTTTTCTTGAATTTTTCTTAAATTTTCCGCTTAATTGTTTCACACTCTACTTAATTCAATTAAAATTGTATTTCGGAAATTTGCTTACGAATGTTGGAACTCGAGAGCCTGAGATTTCTGCTTCTTGTCGTTCACCTTACCAACTACGCCACTGTCACTTTCACCGAAAGACACTTTATATTGTTTACTTATGGTATATCCATATACGAAAACAAATGATTTAATAAAAAGAGAAGAATAGATCTTTTTAAATGTAAAAAATATGTTTCAAAAATAAATATTAAATCAATACTAAAGTAATGTTTATTTAAATATTATTTTAAATGTTTGATTAATGTAATACAAATA
>NW_022639601.1:749395-749558 GCF_010583005.1 Odontomachus brunneus
TCCTTTTTTGTAAAAACAAAAAAAAGCATAACGAAAACAAGTGTTTATATAATGTATACCATGCACTCTAATAGTTAATTTCAATAATTCATATTAAATATACTTAGAACACTTTTGATTATTGAAATACTTTATATCAGAAACTATATAATTGATAATTGTT
>NW_022639601.1:749568-753141 GCF_010583005.1 Odontomachus brunneus
TATTAAACGTTTACGTATTAAAAGTAAACATTTATAAATATTATAAAAATATTTATATAAATATAAATATTTTTCTCTTTTCTTGAATTTTTCTTAAATTTTCCGCTTAATTGTTTCACACTCTACTTAATTCAATTAAAATTGTATTTCGGAAATTTGCTTACGAATGTTGGAACTCGAGAGCCTGAGATTTCTGCTTCTTGTCGTTCACCTTACCAACTACGCCACTGTCACTTTCACCGAAAGACACTTTATATTGTTTACTTATGGTATATCCATATACGAAAACAAATGATTTAATAAAAAGAGAAGAATAGATCTTTTTAAATGTAAAAAATATGTTTCAAAAATAAATATTAAATCAATACTAAAGTAATGTTTATTTAAATATTATTTTAAATGTTTGATTAATGTAATACAAATATTAAATCAATATATTAAAAAAACGTTTCTTTAAATATTATTTTAAACATTTTATTTAATGTCAAATAAATACGATAAATAAATATTATATAAATATTTTTCTTAAATCTTTATTTTAAATGTTTAATCAATAATATATACGTTGAATAAATATTAAATAAATATTATTTTTACAATAAACTGTACAATGTAATATCAATGAAAAATAAATATTTAAAAAACGTTTAAAAAACATTGTCTGCTAATTGGGTAGAAATATAATTGTCATAGAAAATAAATATTTTAAATGTTTTAAATTTATATATAAATATTTCAAATTTTTATACAGGAAAAATAATATTTAATAACCTTATAAACATATTCATATAAACGTTTATTTAATAATGAATTATCTTTCATAGTTTTTATATAATCATAATAAAGTTTACATACTTGTACACATCAGCTCATCAACACTTATAATATTCGTATTACCACTATTGGCATTTGCAGTATCACTTCTGACATTACTGGTGTCACTATTAGCATCACTGCTAATACTAGTAGTGTCACTATCAGCACTAATAGAGTGACTAACAGGGTCACTATTAGCACTAATAGTGATACTACTAGCACTGCTAGTGAAACTATTAGTGACACTATTACCACTAATAGTATTTTTTTGTAAGGGATATTTTATTCTTATATAAATAATAAATTACGCGTATAGTCAAGTCATTTATCGGTCGGTATGGAGAAATATTGTACTTACATGACTTCGAAAGCATCTTGCAGTCATTTCACTTTCAGTATGTCTCTGTTAGAGAATACTTCCGGTATGTGAGTTTTATGAGTAATGAGTGAGTTTTATGAGTTATAGTAATTCTCGATTGTGTTTTTCATCGGCTCTATATGATAATAACTGAGATATAGAAATAAAGCGAACTCTACGTCCTGCATTTTTGGCAGATGCGATTGTTTTTCGCACAATTCTCTTAGAATCTGTATGTCTGACAACTTTAGTTCTGGATTTTTCTTTAGTTTTTCTTTGAGAGCAAAATACTTTATGGAATATACTTTATCACTTAGACTTAGAAATCGTAATTTCTATAAGGTTTTCTCCAACTTTACTGTCACACGTTCCTCAATTTTTTACTAGTAGTTTTGATGAAATGTGATTGATCCTATTTGTTTAATAGGAATGCAAATAAAGCCACTTAGTCATTGACCATTTCTAGGGAATGACTACTTTCTAGGGAATAGACTACTTTCTAGGGAATGAAATATACTGTGTTAGATGTTTGCGTAACTATCTCACTTCGACGTTTAATGTAATATCACGGCTGCTCACTGTTCGCGGTTGCATAAATAAATAAATAAACAAATAAAACTTGTATAAAAACCGAAACATAGAATGTCTCTCCTTGATATGTCTAAATATAAATCTTGGTTTGCAATTTGTGAAATTTACTTTAAAAAGTGTACATTTTTATATTATCGTTTTGCAGGGTATGTAGCAAAGAATTTTTTATTTCCACAAATGAATAAATAAATAAATTTTGCACAAAACCAAAACATAGAATGTCTCTTTTTGAATATTTAAGTTTAATAACTCAAGCGACAAGTTTGAGCGCTGAGTCTCTTATAGAATATTTAAGTTTAATAACTCAAGATCGACTAACCAAGGTCCAATCGAATACACTATGAGAGAACAATTATCAATTATATAGTTTCTGATATAAAGTATTTCAATAATCAAAAGTGTTCTAAGTATATTTAATATGAATTATTGAAATTAACTATTAGAGTGCATGGTGTACATTATATAAACACTTGTTTTCGTTATGCTTTTTTTTGTTTTTACAAAAAAGGGAGTTGAAAATCATTAAGAGAACCATTATGTAAATCACAAACGTGACTAATCACGTGTACGTTTAGTGCGAAGTAAACTTTGTATGACCTTACCGCCATGATAAAATGAATGTGGTAGCGATCAATATAAAAAACACGGCCGTGAGCAAGCGACAAGTTTGAGCGCGTTTTAAATATTCTATAAGAGACTCAGCGCTCAAACTTGTCGCTTGCTCACGGCCGTGGTTTTTTATATTGATCGCTACCACATTCATTTTATCATGGCGGTAAGGTCATACAAAGTTTACTTCGCACTAAACGTACACGTGATTAGTCACGTTTGTGATTTACATAATGGTTCTCTTAATGATTTTCAACTCCCTTTTTTGTAAAAACAAAAAAAAGCATAACGAAAACAAGTGTTTATATAATGTACACCATGCACTCTAATAGTTAATTTCAATAATTCATATTAAATATACTTAGAACACTTTTGATTATTGAAATACTTTATATCAGAAACTATATAATTGATAATTGTTATCTCATAGTGTATTCGATTGGACCTTAGTTAGTCGATCTTGAGTTATTAAACTTAAATATTCTACAAGAGACTGGACGTAAGGAAATCAGTTTTGACGAGTCTATAAAATCTTGGCAATTTCCGCTCATATTTAAATCACAAAAATCTTATCATGAATATGAATATTATATTTCAGTAACGCAAATAATAAATCAACGTTTGAAAAGGATTGCATATTGTTACTTATTTATTTTTATTTATTCTTATGTAAAATTGTATATATAACATAATATATACTAAGCAGTTACATACATTTAATGTTTGTTTCATTTCCATAAAAAATAATATAATAAAATTCATGAAAATAAAAAGAAATATTACACAAAATACAGCATTCTTTGTTGATTCCCAATTCTTATAAGGTATATTTTGTATCCCTAAAGCTAGACGTGCAGGGCTTATCACTATTTTTACATTATTGATACATTTGTCTAAGAAACGCAGCGTTGACCTGATTAAAGTGACTATTGCTATTGAATTCCAAATGTAATAATAATAAAAATTTAATATTTTTTTATGCTCGACTATATTTTAAATGAGCCTCGCCAAAATTTTTAAAAGATTATGATAATAATAATTATGGTGATTATTATCTTTAATTATATGTAATACAACTAAACGAAAATACTGTAGACGAAATATTTGTTTGGGTGATCACAATAACAATATTTCGCACAATGGCTTGGCCTGTCCTTATAGAAATATCATACTAAGAATCATTGATAATTACTTATTAT
>NW_022639601.1:753151-754852 GCF_010583005.1 Odontomachus brunneus
TATTTTATTCTTATATAAATAATAAATTACGCGTATAGTCAAGTCATTTATCGGTCGGTATGGAGAAATATTGTACTTACATGACTTCGAAAGCATCTTGCAGTCATTTCACTTTCAGTATGTCTCTGTTAGAGAATACTTCCGGTATGTGAGTTTTATGAGTAATGAGTGAGTTTTATGAGTTATAGTAATTCTCGATTGTGTTTTTCATCGGCTCTATATGATAATAACTGAGATATAGAAATAAAGCGAACTCTACGTCCTGCATTTTTGGCAGATGCGATTGTTTTTCGCACAATTCTCTTAGAATCTGTATGTCTGACAACTTTAGTTCTGGATTTTTCTTTAGTTTTTCTTTGAGAGCAAAATACTTTATGGAATATACTTTATCACTTAGACTTAGAAATCGTAATTTCTATAAGGTTTTCTCCAACTTTACTGTCACACGTTCCTCAATTTTTTACTAGTAGTTTTGATGAAATGTGATTGATCCTATTTGTTTAATAGGAATGCAAATAAAGCCACTTAGTCATTGACCATTTCTAGGGAATGACTACTTTCTAGGGAATAGACTACTTTCTAGGGAATGAAATATACTGTGTTAGATGTTTGCGTAACTATCTCACTTCGACGTTTAATGTAATATCACGGCTGCTCACTGTTCGCGGTTGCATAAATAAATAAATAAACAAATAAAACTTGTATAAAAACCGAAACATAGAATGTCTCTCCTTGATATGTCTAAATATAAATCTTGGTTTGCAATTTGTGAAATTTACTTTAAAAAGTGTACATTTTTATATTATCGTTTTGCAGGGTATGTAGCAAAGAATTTTTTATTTCCACAAATGAATAAATAAATAAATTTTGCACAAAACCAAAACATAGAATGTCTCTTTTTGAATATTTAAGTTTAATAACTCAAGCGACAAGTTTGAGCGCTGAGTCTCTTATAGAATATTTAAGTTTAATAACTCAAGATCGACTAACCAAGGTCCAATCGAATACACTATGAGAGAACAATTATCAATTATATAGTTTCTGATATAAAGTATTTCAATAATCAAAAGTGTTCTAAGTATATTTAATATGAATTATTGAAATTAACTATTAGAGTGCATGGTGTACATTATATAAACACTTGTTTTCGTTATGCTTTTTTTTGTTTTTACAAAAAAGGGAGTTGAAAATCATTAAGAGAACCATTATGTAAATCACAAACGTGACTAATCACGTGTACGTTTAGTGCGAAGTAAACTTTGTATGACCTTACCGCCATGATAAAATGAATGTGGTAGCGATCAATATAAAAAACACGGCCGTGAGCAAGCGACAAGTTTGAGCGCGTTTTAAATATTCTATAAGAGACTCAGCGCTCAAACTTGTCGCTTGCTCACGGCCGTGGTTTTTTATATTGATCGCTACCACATTCATTTTATCATGGCGGTAAGGTCATACAAAGTTTACTTCGCACTAAACGTACACGTGATTAGTCACGTTTGTGATTTACATAATGGTTCTCTTAATGATTTTCAACTCCCTTTTTTGTAAAAACAAAAAAAAGCATAACGAAAACAAGTGTTTATATAATGTACACCATGCACTCTAATAGTTAATTTCAATAATTCATATTAAATATACTTAGAACACTTTTGATTATTGAAATACTTTATATCAGAAACTATATAATTGATAATTGTT
>NW_022639601.1:757759-766286 GCF_010583005.1 Odontomachus brunneus
AATAAGTAATTATCAATGATTCTTAGTATGATATTTCTATGAGGGTGGTAGCTAAAAGAATCTCAACGTAGCTGTCAAACTTCTGCTTTTGCGATAATCTACGGGAAACTGCTGATTGCGACTCGCTAGTCCTTTTTTCTCGCGAGATCCCTAATTTCAATTTGGTCAGACACATCTGATTTCGCGTGTCAGTCGTGAGCTCACACACGCACTCACATACCTAAGCCTAATGCTCAATTTCTTTTCACACGTTACATTTTGTACCTTTTCCTTTTCGACTACAATACGTTATGTTGAAGCTTACGTTAAAAATTGTCCTGCTTAGAAATTAATGCAGGATTTTTGGTTATGATTTTCATTTTATATCTCTTAGCAGCTGAATTATTGCAAAATGGTGTTGCACATATACCCATTTTTACAATTCTTCAAATGTTTTCTTATTACTATTCATCCAAATTAACGATGTGGATTGGGTAAAGGCTAAGTTAAAGAATAAGAAAGAACATCCTCCTTTCTCTTGCATAATTTTGCCTGGATCTCTTTATGTTCAGATTCTTATTATAGGTTCTCTAATTAAACCCAGATTCATTAGTCGGACATTTTGTGATTGGCTAGTAGGTTCTTGTGACGTCATTAATCGACACCGAAACGATTAAGCCAAGTCCAGTCGATCATAACCTTTCAAATATTTTGACGAGGCTCATTTAAAACATAGTCGAGCATAAAAAAATATTAAATTTTTATTATTATTACACCCAGGATTTGATAGCCGTTACTTTAATCAAGTCAACGCTGCTTTTCTTAGATAAATGCATATAATTAATTATACTTTATATATAATGCTATAACACCGTAATGTATCTTAATACATAATAGTGTTATAGCATTGGTTACTGAATGACGTAACATCCTAATGCTTATAAATTCCTGTAACATTATATACATAATGTTATAAATGTATATTATAAAATAGACTCAATCAAATTCTATCGTTTTGAAACTACCGTCCACGTCAAATAGATGTCTTGCTTGTGCCCATTCGCAGCGACTCGTTTACTCGATTGTTATTTTCGTCCTCCACGAACCATTCGGAAAAGTCCTCTATCTTCTTAAATTGTACGTCCATTAATTCTTGTATAGGACCTGCTTTTCCACCAAGTTCATTTGGTAATGCTTCTATCGGAAAGTACGTTTTTGCACTTTCTAATGACGTGTGAAAGTGTATCTGCAAAAAGATATTACTCAGTATTACATATTTTTTATTAAACAGAATTTTTGGAAGACTTTAATAAGTAAACGTATGTAATGCAGTATGATATTGTTGCAATCTTTTCTAATGTTATGACGTAAATTTCTTATATATGTTACATCGCGTGCTCCTTTCCTTCTCTTCCTACGAGTAGCAGCGGATCGCTAGAATAATAATTTTGTCGAAGATGAATGATTTGTTAAAATTTAAAATAATTTTACCAGATTTTGCAGTTTCTCGCTTATGAAAGGTTTTAGTATGTTGTATATTGTTTTTATAGCTAGCGTCGTATTTATTATGTGGATCTGCTTCAGACGTATTGGCAAGGCATCTTGGATGTAGTATATGAATTTCTTTGTTAAAGCTAAGTTTGTACGCCATACATGTGCCATTGTGAAGCCCGTGGCATCACAGACAAGGATATTTCCTAATACTGATCCACGAGTCCAAAGAAATTCCTCGCATACCATGGAAGCAGCATTTAGAAGCTCATTGAAGAAGTAACGCGATGGATCCATATCGACAAAATGTGCCATCAGTATGCTATATCCTTCCTTTGTCGTAGACTCTAATCGAAGTATAGCCCTTTTTTACCAAGAGTAAAATTACTTATAGAAACTTCTTATACGCAAATTTTTATTATATTATTCCAAATATAATTTCTAAATATATTAGACTATATAATTTCTAAATGTTATAATTTTTTAAAACTATAATAGAATTGTTGAAATTTTACAGACGAAATTTGTGACAAGACTATATAGAATATGAGATTATGAGACTATGAGACAAGTATTTATACGTATAATAAATTGCATAAGTACATGTTCAAGTTGTAAGTATATGTTTAATTGTCAGTGTCGAGAAACTTTATGCTTACGCGTGTTTAAAAGCATCTCGCAGTCGTTTCACTTTCCGTATCTCTGTTGGAGAATAGTTCCGTATGTGAGTTCTATAAGTGTAGTAATTCTCGATTGTGCTCTTCGTCGGCTCTATACGATAATAATTTCTGTGTAGAAATATGGCGAGCTCCACGTCCTGGATTTTCGGCAGATGTGATTGTTTCTCACACCATTCTCTTAGAATCTGTATATCTGACAACTTTAGTTCTGGATTCTTCTTTAGTTCTTCTTCGAGAGTAATACACTTTATGAGAGACATCACACTTAAAGGTCGTATGTTCTATAAGGTTCTCTCTCACTTTACAAACACACTCTACTAATCTATCTCATTTATTGTCTCTATTTATTTATTAAATTCTTAATAGAATTTACACTGTTTGTCAAATTGTATGATAACAGTACGAATGAGTTTATTCGATTAGTAATAATTTTGCTTTCTAATAAACGTGATTCGCTGAATCAAATCTTTACGTAACGTCTCGCTGCAACGTTTATGATATACTGCTCGTAACTGCAAGCTATTCGTGACAGATAAAGATCTTGACCATTGATCTTCCCTACTCTTGTGGTGAGCATATTTTAACTTCATTTCTTCATATGTATCTTACGGATGTAAATCTAATGCACTATATTATCATCAGCACTTATAATATATGTATTTTATACAAAAATATTCAAAATTGATTATGTAACATAATGTGCGCGCTCTTTCTCTCTCTCTTTCTCTGTCTGTCTCTATCTCTCTCATTCTATTTTTAGAAGTCATTTTCTATAATTCGCATTTGGAAAAGCTGGCATATATATATATATATATATATATATATATATATATATATATTTAATTTCGTTAATTCTTTTTATAAAAATGTAATTGCGAGGTTGCTTTGTTAAATCTATCTATGTTTCTTTTTCGTTTACATTTTGTATCGGAAGCAAGTTTATCTCTTCAGCTGGTTCAGATACAGATACAGAAAAAAATATATTTATATTAATTTTTAGATCCTAGACAATATTGATTTTATTGCGCGTTGTGTCACTTTAGAGGATTTTCCATTAAAACATTCGAATTAGCAACGTTGTCCTATTGGTGAGGAACAAAGAGCGATAAAGAAATTGATATAAAGTAATAATAATTATTTAATGAAGGTAGACATATTTTCATTTAACTATGAAAACATGATATAACATAAATAAGCGTTTTGTTCCTTGTTAAATTACAGAATAATATACTTGCTTTATTTGATTTTTACTTAATCAAATTTTTATTTAATTTTATATATGAAATATCACGCGTGGCATCTTCAATTATATTTTCACATACAGTTACTCGCATTAATATTCGGACACCATGATACTTTAGAAATTATTACTCTTTAAACATAGTTTTTATTAGAATAAGGAGTTTATAGTTTTTTAAAAAAATTGAAACATTCATTATAGCTGTCAGAAACATAAATTTTATTTATAACATTGATATAATTTGCAATATATTAAACAATAAATAGAATTATGCTTAATTTTATTACCTCAAAAGTATTCGGACACTAAGTATATTTTATGTAAAGAGAAGCCTGAGAGCAGCCACGCCATACGTTTTGGCCGAGACCAATTTTCACGTTGGTTCAATGCGTCATTTGCATTTTTGAAGTGGAATTACGTTCCCTACGTCCATTTTCAGAGGCTGAAAATGGGTCGCAAAAGCAAAAATGCTTTATTTGATCAATGCCAGCTTGTTTTTTACCATGATGAAAAAGGCAAATTATATCGAGAAACTGGTGAATCATTAAATTTAATTTACGTAAAAGTACAGTAGAAGATATCATAAAAAGATATATTCGTAAAGATCTTATTGAATCGATATCTCAGAAAGGCCGTCCAAAATTACTTGGTTTACGAGATAAACGTAAAATTATTAGAAAAATTTAAAAAAATCATGGTTTAAGTGGGCCACAATTGACTACAAAGTTATATGAAGAGACTGGCAAGAAGATACAATTTGATACGGTTCGTCGAGCGTTGAAAAAAAACGGTAGAATTGCTCGTAAGTAGCCATTCATAAATGAGGTAAATCATAAGAAAAGATTAATTTTCGCGAAGGAGTTTATTTCTAAACAACAAGAATGGTGGAATGATGTAATATTCGCTGATGAGAGCAAATTTAATATTTTTGGATCGGATGGACGGAAAATGGTATGGCATTAAGCAAACGAAGAACTGAAAATAAAAAATTCAAGAGCAACAATAAAATGCGGTGGCGGGAATTTAATGGTGTGGGATTGCATATCAACTTCAGAAGTGGGCGAATTAGTTTTCATTGACGGAATTCTGGATATAAATAAATATTTAAGTATTCCAAAAGACAATTTAATAAAAAGTGCTAGCAATATGAATATATGAGACAGTTTCAAATTTTATCAAGATAATGATCTGAAACATAAATCACGAATAATACAAGAATATTTATTATATAATTGTCCAAAAGTATTACATCCTCCACCACAATTACCAAATTTAAACAGAGAATTTAAGGTATTTATTGGATGGTAACGTTCGAACTACACTTATAAGATCCAAAGAAGAATTAAAATTACGATTAGAAGAAGAATGGAAACGTATTACATCTGATTACTTAACAAAAATTATTTCTAACATGTCCAAATGTTTGCAACATATTATTAAACGGAAAGCTTACGCAACAAAATACTAAAGTTATTATTATTTGGTTAATATGCAGATTTATATTATATTTTGTTAGCGTCCGAATACTTTTGCTGTAATAGAATTAAGAATAATTTTATTTTTTGTTTAAAATATTCAGAACTGTATAAATTATATAAATAAAATTCATGTTTCTGACCACCATAATGAGTGTTTTTTGAAAAACTATGAACTTCTTATTCTAACAAAAATATTGTCGCACATTCACGCATTTTTATAATTCTTCGAATGTTTTCTTATTACTCTTCATCCAAATTAACAATGTGGATTGGATGAATGTCAGTAAATGCTAGGTTAAAGAATAAAATAAAGAAAGAACATCCTTCTTTCTCTTGCATGATTTTGCCTGGATCTCCTTATGTTCAGATTCTTATTATAGGTTCTCTAATTAAACCCAAATTCATTAATCGGGCATTTTGTGATTGGCTAGTAGAGTCTTGTGACGTCATTAATCGATCCCGAATCGATTAAACTAAGTCCAGTCGATAATAACCATTCAAATATTTTGGCGAGGCTCATTTAAAACATAGTCGAGCATAAAAAAAATATTAAATTTTTATTATTATTATTCCCGGATTTTGATAGCCGTCACTTTAATCAAGTCAACGCTGCGTTTCTTAAATAAATGCATCCATAATGATAAGTCAATAAGTCAATATCATCGATAAAGATAATGCAAAAATAATGATAAGTTCTGCACGTTGGGTTTTACGGATACAAAATATAACGTATGAGAATTGGGAACCAACAAAAAATGTTGTATTTTGTGAAATATTTATATTTATTTTCAAACATTCCATTGTATTACTCTAATACGCTATCATTTTGTCACGCATGTCTTGTTAAAATATTCGATTCATGTAAGAAACACGGAATTGACTTGATTAAAGTAATGGCTATCAAATTCTAAAAAAAATAATAGTAAAAATTTAATATTTTTTATAATCGACTATGTTTTAAATAAACTTCGTCAAAATTTTGGAAATTTATGATTATTCATAAAATTATAATCTTTAATTATACGAAATACAACGTATGTTGTGTTGAAGATTATATTAAAAATTGTCCTGTTTATAGAAATTAATCGATTTAATTGATAGTCACAATTATAAACCAAACTAGGGGAAATAATGTACAGTTTTCACTGATAGAATAACGCATTGCACTTGTCACAAAATGTTATTTGTATTTTATAGAAAGTTGTGGTAAATCTTTTGTAATGATTACACAGTAGCCATTTTCTTGTTTAAAGCATTCTTGAATATTTACATATCTTGAACATTTTACATATTACATATTTTAATTCTAATATTTTAGACTTATTATTTAATATTTTAAATATTTATTGTCACGTCGATTTTCATTACTTGTAAAAAATTTATATCATAATTTATATCATAATAAAATTATTAAATGTATGATGAAATAGTAATGTAATTCGAAATTCATGTATCCTTTATTTTATATTATTGCCACCCCATTAATTGTATAATTATTTTTTTAGATATAATTAATTATATTTTATACGTATCTTAATTATAACACCATTATACATAATGGTGTTATAACATTAGTTACTGAATGACTTAACATTTTAATGCTTATAAATTCCTGTAACATTATATATATTATAAAATAGAGTCAATCAAATTCTGTCGTTTTCAAACTACTGTCCACGTGAAACAGATGTCTTGCTTTTGCCGATTCGCAGCGACTCGTTTACTCGATTATTCTTTTCGTCTTCCACGAACCATTCGCAAAAGTTCTCTATCTTCTTAAATTGTACGTCCATTAATTCTTGTATAGGACCTGCTTTTCCACCAAGTTCATTTGGTAATGCTTCTATCGGAAAGTACGTTTTTGCACTTTCCAATGACGTGTGAAAGTGTATCTGCAAAAAGATATTATTCAGTATTACATATTTTTTATTAAACAGAATTTCTAGAAGACTTTAATAAGTAAACGTATGTAATGCAGTTTGATATTGTTGCAATCTTTTCTAACGTTATGACCTAAATTTCTTATATATGTTATATCGCGTGCTCCTTTCCTTCTCTTCCTACAAGTAGCAGCGGATCGCTAGAATAATAATTTTGTCGAAAATGAATGATTTGTTAAAATTTAAAATAATTTTACCAGACTTTGCAGTTTCTCGCTTATGAAAGGTTTCATTACGTTGTACACTATTTTCATAACTGGCGTTGTATTTATTATGTGGATCTGCTTCAGACGCATTGGCAAGGCATCTTGGATGTAGTATATGAATTTCTTTATTAAAGCTAAGTTTGTACGCCATACATGTGCCATTGTGAAACCCGTGGCATCATTGACAAGGATATTTCCTAATACTGATCCACGAGTCCAAAGAAATTCCTCGTACACCATGAGATTAGCATTTGTCGATTCATTAAAGAAGTAATGCGATGGATCCATATCGACAAGCCGTGACATCAGTATGCTATATCCTTCCTTTGTCGTAAGCTCTAGTGGAAGTACGGCCCTTTTTTACCAAGAGTAAAATTACTTATAGAAACTTCTTATACACAAATTTTTATTATATTATTCTAAATATAATTTCTAAATATATTAGACTATATAATTACTAAATGTTATAATTTTTCAAAACTAGAATGGTTGAAATTTTACAGACGAAATTTATGACGAGACTATGTAGACTATGAGACTATGAGATTATGAGACAAGTATTTATACGTATAATAAATCGTGTAAGTATATGTTCAAGTTGTAAGTACGTGTTTAGCTGTCAGTATCGAGAAACTTTGTACTTACGTGAGTTTAAAAGCATCTCGCAGTCCTTTCACTTTCCGTATATCTCTATTGGAGAATAGTTCCGGTATGTGAGTTCTATAAGTGTAGTAATTCTCGATTGTGCTCTTCGTCGGCTCTATACGATAATAATTACTGTGTAGAAATATGGCGAGCTCCACGTCCTGGATTTTCGGCAGATGCAGTTGTTTCTCACACCAATCCCTTAGAATTTGTATATCTGACAACTTAAGTTCTGGATTTTTTATTAGTTCTTCTTCGAGAGTAATACACTTTATGAGAGACATCACACTTAATGGTTGTATTTTCTATATGGTTGTAGTTTCTCTCTCACTTTATAAACACACTACTAATCTATCTCATTTATTGCCTCTATTTATTTATTAAATTCTTAATAGAATTTACACTGTTTGTCAAATTATATGATAACAGTGCGAATGAGTTTATTCGACTAGTGACAATTTTGCTTTCTAATAAACGCGTTTCGCTGAATCAAATCTTTACGTAACGTCTCGCTGCAACGTTTATGATATACTGCCCGTTACTACAAGCTATTCGTGAATAAGAAAGATCTTGACCACTGGTCTACCTCACTCTTGTGGTGAGCATATTTTAACATCATTTCTTCATACGTATCTTACGCATGCATATCTAATACATATTATGATCAGGATTTGCAATATATGTATTTTATGCAAAAGTACTTAAAATTGATTATGTAACATAATGTGCGCGCTCTTTCTCTCTCCTTTTCTCTGTGTCTGTCTCTCTCACTCTCTTTTTAGTAGACATTTTCTATAATTAATAATTGGAAAAGCTGGCATATATATATATATATATATATATATATATATATATATATATATATATA
>NW_022639601.1:768029-769849 GCF_010583005.1 Odontomachus brunneus
GCTTCTATCGGAAAGTACGTTTTTGCACTTTCCAATGACGTGTGAAAGTGTATCTGCAAAAAGATATTATTCAGTATTACATATTTTTTATTAAACAGAATTTCTAGAAGACTTTAATACGTAAACGTATGTAATGCAGTTTGATATTGTTGCAATCTTTTCTAACGTTATGACCTAAATTTCTTATATATGTTATATCGCGTGCTCCTTTCCTTCTCTTCCTACAAGTAGCAGCGGATCGCTAGAATAATAATTTTGTCGAAAATGAATGATTTGTTAAAATTTAAAATAATTTTACCAGACTTTGCAGTTTCTCGCTTATGAAAGGTTTCATTACGTTGTACACTATTTTCATAACTGGCGTTGTATTTATTATGTGGATCTGCTTCAGACGCATTGGCAAGGCATCTTGGATGTAGTATATGAATTTCTTTATTAAAGCTAAGTTTGTACGCCATACATGTGCCATTGTGAAACCCGTGGCATCATTGACAAGGATATTTCCTAATACTGATCCACGAGTCCAAAGAAATTCCTCGTACACCATGAGATTAGCATTTGTCGATTCATTAAAGAAGTAATGCGATGGATCCATATCGACAAGCCGTGACATCAGTATGCTATATCCTTCCTTTGTCGTAAGCTCTAGTGGAAGTACGGCCCTTTTTTACCAAGAGTAAAATTACTTATAGAAACTTCTTATACACAAATTTTTATTATATTATTCTAAATATAATTTCTAAATATATTAGACTATATAATTACTAAATGTTATAATTTTTCAAAACTAGAATGGTTGAAATTTTACAGACGAAATTTATGACGAGACTATGTAGACTATGAGACTATGAGATTATGAGACAAGTATTTATACGTATAATAAATCGTGTAAGTATATGTTCAAGTTGTAAGTACGTGTTTAGCTGTCAGTATCGAGAAACTTTGTACTTACGTGAGTTTAAAAGCATCTCGCAGTCCTTTCACTTTCCGTATATCTCTATTGGAGAATAGTTCCGGTATGTGAGTTCTATAAGTGTAGTAATTCTCGATTGTGCTCTTCGTCGGCTCTATACGATAATAATTACTGTGTAGAAATATGGCGAGCTCCACGTCCTGGATTTTCGGCAGATGCAGTTGTTTCTCACACCAATCCCTTAGAATTTGTATATCTGACAACTTAAGTTCTGGATTTTTTATTAGTTCTTCTTCGAGAGTAATACACTTTATGAGAGACATCACACTTAATGGTTGTATTTTCTATATGGTTGTAGTTTCTCTCTCACTTTATAAACACACTACTAATCTATCTCATTTATTGCCTCTATTTATTTATTAAATTCTTAATAGAATTTACACTGTTTGTCAAATTATATGATAACAGTGCGAATGAGTTTATTCGACTAGTGACAATTTTGCTTTCTAATAAACGCGTTTCGCTGAATCAAATCTTTACGTAACGTCTCGCTGCAACGTTTATGATATACTGCCCGTTACTACAAGCTATTCGTGAATAAGAAAGATCTTGACCACTGGTCTACCTCACTCTTGTGGTGAGCATATTTTAACATCATTTCTTCATACGTATCTTACGCATGCATATCTAATACATATTATGATCAGGATTTGCAATATATGTATTTTATGCAAAAGTACTTAAAATTGATTATGTAACATAATGTGCGCGCTCTTTCTCTCTCCTTTTCTCTGTGTCTGTCTCTCTCACTCTCTTTTTAGTAGACATTTTCTATAATTAATAATTGGAAAAGCTGGCATATATATATATATATATATATATATATATATATATATATATATATATA
>NW_022639601.1:769859-785150 GCF_010583005.1 Odontomachus brunneus
ATATATATATATATATATATATATATATATATATATATATATATATATATATATATACAGTGTGTCCCTAAGTTTGACAACAGCAAGAAAACTCGGCGGGAGAGCATTTTAGAGAAAAATGTTTCCAACAAAAGTTGTAAGGCTTAAAAAGTCGCATTTAATGACAGTAGTTATTTGACCTATGATGGCGTCACCAAGGTCAGGACAAGGTCAATTTTGCTTTTTTAGATAGAAATACATACTTTTTATTACGGTATTTTATTCCACGTGAAAAAGCAAACAACTTTTGTTTGAAAAAATTTTTTATACGACCTCTATTTTCTAAGATATTTACGTAAATATCTTAGAAAATAGAGGTCGTATAAAAAATTTTTTCAAACAAAAGTTGTTTTTTTTTTCACGTAAAATAAAATGCCATAATAAAAAGTATGTATTTCTATCTAAAAAAGCAAAGTTGACCTTATCCTGACCTTGGAGACGTCATCTTAGGTCAAATAACTACTGTCATTAAATACGACTTTTTAAGCCTTACAACTTTTATTGGAAACATTTTTCTCTAAAATGCTCCCCCGCCGAGTTTTCTTGCCGTTGCCGAAATTATGGGACACACTGTATATATATATATATATATATATATATATATGTATTTAATTTCGTTAATTGTTCTTATAAGATTTCTTATAAAAATGTAATTGCAAGGTTGCTTTGTTAAATCTATCTGTGTTTCTTTTTTGTTTACATTTTGTATCGGATATCGGAAGCAAGTTTATTTCTTCAGCTCGATCAGATGCAGATACAGAAAAAAATATGTTTATATTAATTTTAAATCCTAGACAATTTTGATTTTATTGCGCGTTATGTGACTTTAGAGGATTTTCCGTAAAAGCATTCGAATTAGCAACGTTGTCCTATTGGTGAGGAACAAAGAGGAATAAAGACATTGATATGACGTAAAAATAATTATTTAATAAAGGTAGACATATTTTCATTTAACTATGAAAACATAATATAACATAAACGAGCTTTTTCTTCCTCGTTAAATTACAGAATGTTATACATAGTTTATTTGATTTTTACTTAATCAAATTTTTATTTGATTTTATATATGAAATATCATGCGTGGCATTATCAGTTATATTTTCACATACAGTTACTCGCATTAATATTCGGACACCGTGATACTTTAGAAATTATTATTCTTTAAACATAGTTTTTATTAGAATAAGGAGTTTATAGTTTTTTAACAAATTGCAACATTTATTATAGTTGTCAGAAACATAAATTTTATTTATAACATTAGTATAATTTGGAATATATTAAACAACAAATAGAATTATGCTTAATTTTATTACCACAAAAGTATTCGAACACTAAGTATATTTTATGCAGAGAGAAGCCTGAGACCGGCCACGCCATACCCGACATCGCTTTTCACGTTTGTTCGGTGCGTCATTTGCATTTTTGAGGTGGAACTACGTTCCCTACGCCCTTTTTCAGACGCTGAAAATGGGACGTAAAGGCAAAAATACTTCATTTGATCAACGCCAGCTTGTTATTTACTGTTATGAAAAAGGCAAATTATATCGAGAAATTGATGAATTATTAAATTTAAGTAAAAGTATAGTAGAAGATATCATAAAAAGATATATTCGTAAAGATCTCATTGAATCGATATTTCAGAAAGGCCGTCCAAAATTACTTGGTTTACGAGATAAATGTAAAATTATTAAAAAAAAATCCTGATTTAAGTGAGCCACAATTGACTACAGGGTTATATGAAGAGATTGGCAAGAAGGTACATTCTGATATAGTTCGTCGAGCGTTGAAGAAAAACGGTAGAATTGCTCGTAAGTAGCCATTTATAAATGAGATAAATTGTAAGAAAAGATTAATTTTCTCTAAAAAGTTAATTTCTAAACAACAAGAATGGTGGAATGATATAATATTCGCTGATGAGAGCAAATTAAATATTTTTGGATCTGATGGACGGAAAATGTTATGGCATAAAGCAAACGAAGAACTGAAAATAAAAATTTAGGACCAACAATGAAATGCACTGGCGGGAATTTAATGGTGTGGGGTTGTATGTCAACTTCAGAAGTGGGCGAATTAGTTTTCATTGACGGAATTCTGGATAAAAATAAATATTTAAGTATTTTAAAAGACAATTTAATAAAAAGTGCTAGCAATATGAATATATGAGACAGTTTCAAATTTTATCAAGATAATGATCCGAAACATAAATCACGAATAGTACAAGAATATTTATTATATAATTGTCCAAAAATATTACATCCTCCACCACAATCACCAAATTTAAATCCAATAGAGAATTTATGAGATTTATTGCATCGTAACATTCAAACTACACCTATAAGATCGAAAGAAAAACTAAAATTACGATTAGAAGAAAAATGGAAATAGTACATTACATCTTTTACATCTGATTACTTAACAAAAATTATTTCTAACATGTCCAAACGTTTGCAACATGTTGTTAAACAAAAAACTTACGCAACGAAGTACTAAAGTTATTATTATTTGGTTAATATACCGATTTATATTATATTTTGTTAGCGTCCGAATACTTTTGCTGTAATAGAATTAAGAATAATTTTATTTTTTTTAAATATTCAAAACTGAATAAATTATATAAATAAAATTCATGTTTCTGACAACTATAATGAGTGTTTTAATTTTTTGAAAAACTAAAAATTCATCTAAAAAAAAATATTCTACGTACGAATGAATTTTCCTCTAACCTCATGTTCTAAAAGAAATATCTTACAGAAAGCATATTCATTTTTCATTAAAGAGATTTCATCGTGCATTTATGAGATATTATTCTAATTGTGTTTCTCTATATCAAGAGGAATATGTTAATTTGAATGCCGTCACAATGCCGTTTTACGTGCAGTACGAGAGACGCGAAGAACTGTTGTTTTGCTGTGTACTGTCGTGTACAATTGGTGGAAACCAAGTGCCAACCTGGTTTGGCCAGGTTTTAGCAGCTCATAATAGATCACACCCTTCTGATCCCATCAAACACAGAGCATTGTCTTCCATCCATAGCGATTTGGCCTTGCAGTCGATGTCGATGGTTCGCCTGGAGTGATGGTTACCCATGATCTTTTACGCTTAGGATTCTCAAAATATATCCACTTTTCATCACCAGTCACAATTCGATGGAGAAATGATTTTCTTTTGTACCTGGCGAGCAGCATTTCGCAAGTGGTTTTTCGGTTTTCCTGCTGTCTTTCATTCAGTTCATATGGAACCCATTTTCCCATCTTCTGGATCTTTCCCATGGCTTTCAAACTTATGGAGATGGCTTCTCGTGTCACATTTAATTGATCCGCGAGTTGTTGTTGCATTTGAGTGTCATCCTCATCCAACAATGCTTGCAATTCGATGTCTTCAAACTTTTTCAGTGGTCTTCCACGTTCTTCGTTTCTCACGTCGAAATCGCCACTTTTGAATTTTTTAAACCACTCAAAGCACTGTGATTTACCAAGAGCATACTCACCGTAAGCTTCGACAAGCATTCGATGCGATTCTGCAGCAGTTTTCTTCAAATAGTAACAGAAAATCAATGCTATCCGCAAATCGTAGTTTCCAGGCACAAAATTCGACATGTTCAATGCTATTACAAACTATGCTATTGTATGAAACTTGTATTGTTGTGAGTTGAAAATCTTTGTCAGAGATGTCAACAAGGAAATGGCGCCAATGACGCGGTTTGACGGTAATTACATTGACAGCTAGGGCCATCTATGAGCAAATTCCGGTTTTATATTTACAGACCTGGTAGATCGTTACGCATTCGAAACAAAATTGAAGCTCAGTTATACAATGCAGATTGGCGGATTCATTACAAAGCGGTATGTAGATTTTAAAATACGGATGTGTGTAGGCATTTCTGTATAATAGGCAAGTAACAGGTTATAGAGGGAATGTGAAGACGAGGGTAGTAAAAGGAAGAAGAGAATTGGAACACAAAATAATAAAAAGAGAGTGGAACACAAAATAATAAAAAGAGGGAAAAAGAGAAAATAAGATGACTTACTTTTGGAGCTATACTGTGATTGCCAGAAGGGGGAAGTGGGTGGCCGCTGACTTCCGTTGGTCCATGGATGGGTGGTTTCCTGATGGGACTCCGGGGACTCTCTCAGGTTGATGTACGTCAGCGGGTAAATTTCGTGATAATTCGCGCACTGAATTTATCGTTACTCGAGTCACGGTAGTAAATCTCCGAGATGATAGCGAATTGGACTTCTATTTCTGATTGACCTTCTCTAAATACGCGTCTGGTTAACTGGTTCTAATAAATCGTGCGTAAGCGAATGAGCGCGTAAATGCGTAAATGCGTGAGTACACAAGTAAGCGAGTAAAGAAGAAGTAGTAAGTGAGTGAACTCACAACGCGGAGTCATGGTTTTTTAAAGAGTAAAAGTTGGGAGTGGTTTGGGTTGGAAAATGTGAGTTTTCGGCAATCCTAGTTGTTGAATTCGTTAAACGTGATAGGTATGGGGTAAGTTGCAGCCAGTAATAGTTAAGGAATGTGGGTGGAAAAAAATCGCGTGTTTTAGAGAGGTGGTGATTGAAGGATAGAGATAGTGAGGGAATCTTTGAACAGAGTTGTAGAGGATGATGCAAGTCAGGAATTGAATCATTACGGTGTGTGAGACAACGGATATTTCTTTGCTTAAAGTTTGGCGGCTTCCTTTGATTTACAGATAAAGTACTCAGGTCCGGCGGAATATGTTTTAAGAATTAGAAGGGTTTCGGTTGCGTGTTATATTTGAGATTATTGTTAAAACTTTATTGAAGAAATCCTGCAATAAACTGTTTATGGTCTTGTGTTGCTTGCCAGATGCTTTCCGGATGAGGAAAAAATAAGATATATGATTCATCTCCGTGCAGGACGTAACACAATATACGAAGAGCTTTTCGGAAGAGATCTTTTAGAAAGATGTTTAAACGAGCACACACGCAGAACACAAACGAAAGTTTCAACTCGACAGTGTGGCAGTAAATTTATACGTCTGTCTTTGTTTCTCCTTCAAATTAAGTAGAAACAGACATAAAATTTAATTGTTAGTTAGCTTAATAAAAGGCTGGATAAACCGACCCTAACTGTAAGTACTCCAAAATTGTTGGTTATCTTTATCAAAAACTTTAACGCGTTTTTCTTGAAACTACTTTTTTAAAAAGTGTAAGATAAACTCATAAATAAATTCATAAACTATTCATCCGATTGAGTTCTCCCTGTGCACACATTTAGATTAATATTTTCCTCATAAATTGAATCTTTATTTGCAATTGTATTGTTTAAATAAATTATTTTTATTGCATAATTAACACGAAAATTTTTCGTAAAAATTGATATTTTTTGTTCTATGTGTCGCCATTTTTACAATTTTGCATTATTCTTAGTAAAAATAGATTTAATTAATAACGCAAACCCTACAAAAAACGAATCGATTTAGTTTTTTTGTTTCAGATGAATACAAGCAGCGCTACCGGCAAGGGACTTCAATGCAGACGCATTTGATTAATATTATTATTATTATTTATAAAATACATATTATTTTTTTGTCAAAAAATTTTTTAGTAGTAGTTCAATATTACAATAACATACCTTTTGAAAATTTTAAAAGAATTAGTCGTATAATTTCCTAGAAAAAATTTCGAAAAATCACCTAATTTTCATCGTGTTACATGAAGTGCCTCTGTTAACGCTGCGCGCGTTACACAATATATTTATATAATGATAAATACGAATAAATAATAAATGAGGGATTTCGACATAAGCACGTGGTATTCCGGTTCATCGATATTCCTAGCTGTTGACCTCAATCCTGTCTATGCGGTAATGGTTACGTGTTATCAAAATCGGTTTAAGTATCTCCATGATTAAAATCGGGAATCAAAATTAAATCCTCGCACGAAATTCAAACACACGTGTTTTTCTCTCTCTATCTCTTCCATTAAAAGGATATTAAGATTATATAATCTTTTTAGTCAAAGCATATAAATTATCAGTTGTTTCTATCTTTTCCACTTATTTGTTTAGCGTTCTAAATGCTAACAATGACTGCTTAACCTCTTGTTTATATAATATATTGCATTATTCTCTTTCTCTCTTTCTCATACACACACACACACACACGCACGTACATTTATACGCACACGCACACGTAATCTTAAAATATATAAAATATTCAAAGAAGATGAATTTATTTTATTTATTTTTAACAGTTATTATAAGTCAAAACGATGTTTATCCCGACTTCTAAAAATTTATGTAAACGTTTGTTTAAGTACTTTGCCGTTATTGCACGTCGCTGACTGTTTCTGGTCAATCAAAATTAGAAATGCTAAGAAAGGACCTATGAGAACTAGATGCAAGAAGGAAGTGCACACATTTATTCAAATTACAGAGTTACGTATTACATTAAAGATGTTGTTAACGAAAATCGTAAAACGTATCACCAAACGTTTCGATCCTTTGTTGGATCCTTTTCAATGTAAATTACAACGAAGTTAATACAATAATAGTCGCATTTAATTATTTCGATACGCACGTATATAATGATTGAGTGAAGAAAGGATAATTAAGACTATTGTAACTGAACCCATGTTCGCAAGTAATGGAAAGTCTGCTGGACGGGTTCCCAAGTAATAAAGCACTCCACCTAACACACTTATAGAAATATCATACTAAGAATCATTGATAATTACTTATTATCCAGTATTTTTAATACTGAAAATAAGTAATTATCAATGATTCTTAGTAGACTAGTGCTTAGTAGACTAGTACTTAGTGTACTAGTGATTTCTATAAGGGCAGTCAATATTGTAAAATGTAGTGAAAGTCCATGGATTAAAATAGACCATTTTCTGGCTAATTACAGTGTCAAATCTTAACGTAGTCACAATGTAGTCAAAAGTTAAAAATAAATGTAGGTACGCAAACCAGTCATAAGCACGACCGTTATATATGAGGATAAACAGAGAAATGTCGCATTTCTCTGTTATGTAACGATCGTGCTTATGACTGGTTTGAGTACTTATATTTATTTTTAACTTTTGACTACATTGTGACTACGTTAAGATTTGACACTGTAATTATCATATATCATATATCAATCATTATGTACGTGCGTATCGAAATAATTGAATGCGACTATTACCGTATTAACTTCGTTGTAATTTACACCCAAAAAAAAAAATAATTTTAATAGAAGTGGAATTCTCTAAATTTTAGAGGATTTTACTCTTATATATAGCTTTAAGAGGATTGCTTTGAAATCAAGAGAAAAATAATCTTAAAAACAATTCTTAAAGATAGAGGAATTTTATATTGAATGTGCAGTGCAAATCTATTTGTTCTTAATCTAAATTTCCTTTTATATATTACTTCAACTCAAAAATATTTCTTCGGATTTAATAAATTGTATGGCATTCACACGAAAGGAAGATCAGAAAAACTTTGACCGGGGAGGTGCTTATGTGATATCTGTAGATGTCCACTTTAATGCCATATGAGATGAAAAACATCAGACTCGGCTGGGATCGAGAACCCAGGTTCTTCCGCTTGTCAGGCAACCACTCTTCCCACTAAGCTATTTAAGACTTTATGTTTGTGACATCTAAGGTAAATGTTCCAGTGGTCGAACATGACACAATGATTGACATATTGGTTTTGTATTTTTCTTTGTTGAAATGCTTTTCAATATACAAAACAATATAATAAATGAAAAGAAATATTTAGTTACTTTGTGATTTTGTTTTATTTATTGATAAGCATCTTAACAGACATAAATATATTATTAATGATTCAATTATTGGTACACGTTCAATCACTGGAACGTTTACCTTATATACCCAGTGAAAAATGACTCGTTGATTAACATCAAAATGATATCAAACTGACGTCGGTTTGATGATTTCAACGTCAATTTGATTGAAACATCGACAGTGAATTGACGGTAGAAGCTCTAAGCGTGGCGCTTGGTTTCAACCAATTGTACACGCAGCGAAACAACAGTTCTTCGCGTCTCTCGTACTGCACGTAAGATGGCATTGTGCTTCAAATTAACATATTCCTCTTGAAATAAAGGAACACAATTAGAATAATATCTCATAAATGCACTATGAGTAATTCCCTTTAATAAAAGATGAATATGCTTTCTGTAAGATATTTCTTTTAGAACAGGAGGTTGGAGGAAAATTCACTTTGTACGTAGAATACGTTTTTTTGGGTGTACATTGAAAAGGATCTAATGAAGGATCAAAACGTTTGGTGATGCGTTTTACGATTTTCATTAATAACATCTTTAATGTAATACGTAATACTCTGTAATTTGAATAAATTGTGCACTTCCTTCTTGCACCTAGCTCTCATAGACCCTTTCTTAGCATTTTTAATTTTGATTGTACATCTTAAAGCCTTTTAATTTAATAATTTTTGTTGTTTCTCGTCATTTCTAAATGTTCTTTTATATTCTTTTTTTCTTCTAAAATAGTAACAAACATATTTTATCTGTGAAAGAAAATATACAATCGTGCAGCACTTAACGATAAACAGAGTTCAACTAGCCAGTTTGCTTCATATTTCGAGGAGAATCTATTGGATAACCATATAAAACGTAAGATATCTAATAACATTTTAAATATCAATCAGTCAGTTGAACTAAGTATGAATAACGAAAACGTAATAATAATAGATCGTAATAAAAAAATTTATTATGATCATCTTGCTTCTTTTTTTGTAGTTTTCTTAATAAATAATATACTAGCTAGTTTTTGGTGTGTATAAAATTATCTTTGTCTCATTAATATTAGGTGAATACAAAAGTTTTGATAGATTCTTCAAAGATGTCGTGACTAATTCAGTTTTATGACAATACTTACAAATACGTAGATGTACTCACAAGGTGACCGCACGTACCTGAAGTCACGGATTTTGATGACATTTTTTTGGGTCATTCTACAACACTAAAGTACATTCTGTGCAAAAGGATTTTTTGTCAATATCTCTTCGTTTCGGAGAAAAAAAAAATTTACGAGCGCCTTATAGGCCAAGCGTGTGACAAAAATCTCAAGTGCTTCAGTGGCCGCGGTGATTAAGGCACGATGTCATCTTTTTTGGTTCAATCCCCGGGCCATCCAATTTTTTTTCGTTTTATTGTTGTTTTTTTCTTCATTCAAATTGTAGGACAAGGACACAAAAGTACGAAAAAGGAATATATTAAACATGATTATAAATGACAAAACATTAAGAAATATGTTATATGAAATTATTTTAATATTAAAATTATGTTTCATTATGTTAATCTTATGTTTCACTTACATTTGACGCTGTTTTTTCTTTGATATTTCATATAGTGTTTGTTTTACTTTGTAAATTTCTAACGTAAATTCCAAAGGAAAGGAACGGAATGATCCAAGGTAGTTAGCAGATCCATAGTCATTTGCGATTACTCACTTTCAAGACTGATCAAGACTGTGAAATAAGAAATTTATAAAGTAAAACAGACACTATATGAAATTTCAGAGGATAGAAAAAACAGCGTCAAATATAAGTAAAACATAAGATTAACTTTAATTTTAAAGATTAATTTTAATTTTAACATAATTTCATACAACATATTTCTTACTGTTTTGTCATTTATAATCATGTTTAATATATTCCTTTTTTGTACTTTTGTGTTCATTGTGTTCTTGTCCTACAATTTGAATGAAAAAAAATAACAATAAAACGAAAAAAAAAATTGGATGGCTCGGGGATTGAACCCAAGCCAAAGAGACGACACACAGCGCCTAAATCACTGCGACCACTGAAGCACTTGAGATTCTTGTTATACACTTAGTCTATAAGCTCTCGTAAATTATTTTTTTTCTCTGAAACAAAGAGGTATTGACAAAAATCCTTTTGCATAGAATGTACATTAATGTTGTAGAATCCAAAAAAATTTATCAAAATCCGTGACATCAGGTACGTGCGGTTCCCTTGTCAGATACACCATTAGAAAGATCATATTTTTAGCTATTATTATAAGTAGGATTTTGTTTGATTTGGGTTAGTTTAGTTGTCTTGAAGCAAAATTGGAAATGAATGTTGATACAATCTATTTGTATATAATTATAGTGTACAACCCTCATAGAAATTTAATACTAATAAGTGATATTTTGGCCAGTGATAATTACTGTCATTCAATAATTTTATTAATCGTATGAGTAATAAAATTACTATTTATTACTGGCCAATTTATCAAAGCCAGTAATACTTTTTTATAAGGGAAGTTTCGTAGAGAATCAAGTATTTTGAGTACCATGAAAAACATTTGCAATATATTTGAAAAGAACATTGTGCCAATCTCAATCCGCGAGAGATAGTTCAAAATTTAAACGGGGTGATTCTTACCTGGAAGATCAGCCACGTTTTATTCGGCTCTATTTTGACGTTGATAACAATATTGTGCGCAATTTAATGAACACCAATTCATGAATTTCAACACAAAAGGTTGCTGACAGGCTGAATTGACAGGTCGGCCATATTTCGGTTTACTGAGTAGACCAAAATTTTAAGTTTCAAATATTAAATAAATACCTCAGAATGTCTAGCTTGCGGTATTTGTATGTAAAACTAATTGTGCACAAAATTTAATACGTTATGTTTTTTTCCTTCCAACTGGTGAAACATTTGCTAGCAATTATTCTCACTTGGCCTGATCTTCAGATATAATTTCTTTCATAAGCAACAACACAAGTTTAAACAATAATATTTCATTTGTTACAATTTGGACGAGTGTGCACTAGGAGTTTTTTTTACCTTTTTTTAAAAAAGATAATTTTGTATGGATTATTATCACGGCTTGCATAATCGAGCGAGCGCGAGGCGCGAAGGCAAAAAGCAGTCTCTCGACTGCCCCTCGCACGGTCGTCCGGTTGCAACGCGGTTATGCAACGCGGCGTAACAATGCACTCGAATGCGCAAATAGGCTTGCGGCTTGCACAAAGCTCCACTGTCGCTTCTAAACTGATCGACCGTGCGTCATTATGTCTATCACTACGCCTTCGATCCTGGTAACCCTGTTATGTACGTATATACTGTATGTACGTGATAATTAATTAACTACCTTTTGAAAGAGTGATGCCACTGGTTCATAGACCATGTGCTCCATTTCTGAGCAGTGAAAAATGTACTTAAAATGGGCACCAAATTAAAGGCCTTGATGAGCTGATTACAAAGATATACGTTTTAGAGCCGCCCAGTGTACCGTTCCAACACTACGATCCAAAAAGATCCCAAATTTTAGACTACTTTTAAACCGATGTTCTTTAGCAAAAGTTAATAAATTTTAAAAATTAAAAATAAATTTTAAAAATTAAAAATTCTACATTTAAAGTTGCATTTCAAAACGTTCTTTTTGAGGAAAATTTTACTCAATACCTATAGTTCACGTTACATATACTATAGAGTATCGAATAAAATTTCCTCAAAAATGACGTTTTGAAACGCAATACAAGAAAATTAAATGAAGAATTTAATGGTATAAATTTAATGATATAAATTCCATGTTCTAAACTGACTGGAAGTAGCAAAAATTCTAATTGAAATATTAACTTACGGTTGATTTTAGAACATCAAATGTATAGGAAAACACTTTAACCTATTTTAAAATATTAGAAATACTTAAATTGTTTTACTTCATTATTTTAATTATTTTAAAAGGTAGATCATACAAAATTCAACTTTTGAAATAAAATGAAGGAAATATAAAGAAAGTAGCCTAAAATTTGAAATCTTTTGGACCGTAGTGTTGGAACACTGGAAGACTCTAAAACTTATATCTTTGTAATCAGCTCAAGAAGGCCTTTAATTTGGTACCTATTTTTAGTACCCAGAACACTATTTACTGCCCAGAAATGAGATACATGTTGACGTCACTCTTTACAGAAGATTCACATTGCATCCTATATGCGACGATCCAACACGAGAATTCCCTTTCTAAGATTCCTTAGCAATATATTTGTTCCCAAAAAAACGCATTCTCCTATTGTATATCGGACGCAAGGTGAAAGTGAACATCAGATTCAGTGATATTTGAAATGTTAAGGAGATCTTGAAATAGATGACAAACCCGAAAAATGTCGATAACGTAGAAGCGATCGTCATTAATACGATTATATTATTTTTTTCGTATTTTTCATATAGATTTTTATTGATTGATTTATTTATTTATTTAATTACTGAAAAACTTCCTTTCAGAAGTAATGAGAAGAGCACAAAATAAAATAAAATTAACAAACAATTCATAATTACAGCGACTGATGACATGTATAAAATTTTACAAAGAATAGATCAACTCCATGATTAATATCAAATTAACAAAGTAATGCTGATATAACATTCTATTTGAACGTACTAATAGAGTTCGAAGTATCAAGATGAAAATTGTTCCTCCCCAGCAAACACAACGTTACATGTAACGTACATGTTAATTGTAATTTCCTACTCACCAATATAACTGTTATATAACACGAATGTTATATAACAGTTATATTGTTTAGTTTGTTTAAAATTATATTGTTGTATTTGCTGGGTCTAAATTAAATAAAACGATATTTTTACCTTCCGACATCTCTCCTCCAACTCCGCGATAGTACTTTCTATTAATTCCGCTTTACTTAATGGTATGGAAATTTTCGATTTTTCCCTCAATCTTATCAAGCACGACAGTTATATTCTTGCGAAGAGAATTAATCTTCGATTTAAGTCCGCTTCCAAGTTTTTCCATATCACATCGTATTGCGAATAAAAGATTTTTTTATCTCAGTAGAAAGCAATTTATATCAATGGAGATAATTGGTTCGGGGCACAGTTGACGCATCAGAATTATTTGCTGCACCCGATATCATGATAAATATTGTGCAGCCATACAGTCTAAAAGTTTTCCGCAGTAAAACTCCAGATTAGGGGGCACCTCGCCGATGACTTTGACCTTCACATATCTGATAGAAGTCATCCTCTTAAGTAATATTCTGAATGTTTAAAACGGCGGTCTTTGTTTATTATAAAAATATTAACAAAAGAATTTGATTATCTGGACTGTAATTTTCCGATTGTATGTATGTATATATTATATATAGACATCTTACACACACAAAACACACACATACACTGCTTGCTGCAAGCGCGCTCGCGGTGTGTGCATATATTTCTATTATATTTGAAGTTTTGAAAATAGAATGATATTTCTTCCACACATTAATTTATGCAATGTCGCAAAATTATATGGGTGATTGTTAAATTATTCAAATATAATAGGAACACACGCACACACTGCGAACCCGCCCGAGCGTGCAGGCGAGCAGTGTGTGTGTGTGTATGTGTGTGTGTGCGAATGCAACTGAACGTAACACACGGCTTCCACCTCGGCAACAGTTTCTCGAACAATTGTAGATTGATCGTATTTTTGAAACTTCTTTTGTTCATAACTTTTTAATGAAGAGTGACCGCCATCTGAAACTTTTTAAATGTTACTCAGGGACATGTCCTCCACAATATATGTTAAGGTCAACGTCATCGGCGAGGGGTCCCCTAATCTGAAGTTTTACCCTTTCCGCTATGTCATGGATGAGCACAGCCTGAAAGGCAGGATTGTCTTGAATGAAATTCAGTATTGCACGATGTACAGTTTATTCCACAAGAATTATATGCCATATTTGCAAAAATATTTATAAGAACTAAAAATAAAATAAATACTATTTTAAAGTACATTCAATGGGCCTATTTCGTCATTACTTAATACTAGTATGTCGTCCAGTCTCCGCTGTTATTATAGCTTGTTATTATAGACAACGTTTGGGCATGCTTTCAATTAGAGTTCTAGCTAAGAGAAAGCGATTTTGCGACGGATTTGATAGCATAACTGCTTCAGGTTAAACATACGTTTTTTCTAAAGCTTCCTCTTCATAAACACCCAAATATTTTCTATTGAATTCGCATCAGATACTTACAGAAATTTTCTATCTAAAATTCAATTTAATTGAACCACCGAGAGTCAACTACAAGAGTTACTACAAAATGACGACCTTGACAAAAAAACCGAAATATATTTTAACTGCATGTACTATACACTTATATTGAGTATTTGTTCATCAAAATTATATTTTTCTTCTCTTTATATGTTGTATAAATACACGTCAAAATAACTTTCGCATATTCATTCAGTTTGTCATAAAAAATTGTAAAAGAACAAGCACGATTTTCAGGCAATCTGACCTTCCAGTCCCCTTAACCCATTATCGCCCAAATGTGCTAAAATTTTACGTTGATTTGAGCCATTTACTTTACTACGGAAATGAAGTTTGTTATTAATAAAGAGTAAAGTCTGTTATTAATAAAGAGTAAAGTCTGTTATTAATAAAGAGTCTGTTATTTTCTCGATAAAAACACGCTAGTATCGTTCGGGAAAATGTCTAAAACATGTTTCCGACACTTTAACTTAAAAAATAAGTCATGGGTTTTTTTCAACAAATATGGCGGTACCAAAATGGCAGTCGATTTGAAGCGTTTAATTCTAATTTTCGTTATTTGATTATCGAAATTGTTTTAGGATCAATATTACTACAAAATTACATAGTAATTACATAGTAAAACAATTTCGAAAACCAAATATAAACGAAAATTCGAATTAAACGCTTCAAATCGACCGCTATTTTGGTATCGCCATGTTGGTTGAAAAAAATACCCATGGCATATTTTTTAAGTTAAAGTGTCGGAAACACGTTTTAAACACTTTTCCGAGAGATGCTAACACATTTTTATGAAAAAAAGCGGAAGAAGAAAAAATTAGCCCTAAAAACGCGTTTCTTAATTTTATTTTGCAAATGTTTTGTATAAATTGCGATTTTTTCAAATTTTCTTAACGCTATTCGATAGATAGATATCAAAGTTGGTAGGAATGGTACTCTTTATAAACAACAGACCTCATTTCCGTAGTAAAATAAATGGCTCAAATCAACGTAAAATTCCAGCACATTTGGGCATTAATGGGTTAAACATACTGAACTTTAGAATGCAGCCAATAGTCCAATAAGAGAACGAATTAAGTCAAAAATAAGTTCTCTCATTGGTTTTACAAAGCTCTACATTTCATCTGTTAATGTTACGGAATATGCTATTTGCTGAACGTTAAAAAATATTGCTTCTTATGTCTAAACCGTTTTACAATTCACTGTATCGCAGATGAGAGGTATGACGTCACGCTGGGGGGGG
>NW_022639601.1:785175-790935 GCF_010583005.1 Odontomachus brunneus
GGGGGGGGGGGGGGAGGGAAGGACAAGAAAGACCGACGGTTTGCGATTTATTCCGTCGGTTTGCACCCGCATTCGCACGCACTCGCTGTCGCCCCGCACCGCACCCCGCAATCGCAGCGAAAGTTCGTGAAATTTTATCCGCGTTATCTCGACAAATAAAAGGCTTTTATACAAAAACATATACTTTCTGAGAATTCAATATTATTTATCAGGGGCACTTTAGATGTACGAGCGCATGATGTGGTCAATGTATAATGCATTTCGCTTAACTTTATTCATTCACGATGGAGAATGTATTAGTACAAAATCTCTCCTACGGCGAAAGTGTATAAAAACCGTTTTTTTTTAATAAATCTAATACCTTTTCTCCCCTTTTACCCGCGTGTATTCCTTAATTGATGTATAATCTCAGCAAATATCAACAACATAAATGTTAGTTATAATTTCCCATTCAACACTGAGAGAAGAATTTAGTAAATATTATCAAAATTTGGTTACTATTACTAAGTGATAGACGTAAATATAACGGGCCAAAGCTATGGCAATACTTATTAATTAATTTAGTTCTGTAAAATAAATCATTTATTTGACAGAAGTAAAATTTATTTGATTCCAGAATATATTTGGTAAATAAAACTTATTGAATAGTTGAGCAAAATAAGCAATTTTGTAATAGTTACAAAATTTTTAGTAGGTTCAACCAACCATCTGTAATAATAGATATTGAAACGATGTAATAGCTGTAAATAAATGAATTTTTCATTGTGCTGCAACAAAACATACTTATACTGGTAACAAAATAGAACTTATACCTACTGAATTTTTTATTATATGGGATATAACAATTTCATAACAATTATCAAATATTTGTTCATAACTGTAATATATTTCATATTAAATATTTAACATTAAATAACTATTACTAAATTATTTAATTGATGTTACTGTGAATGCAATTACGTCATACTCCCAATCTATTAAATATTTGGCAATTATTATCATATTTAGTTACTAAGAATCCAACGAATTTCTGTAACTCATATTTAGTTACTAAGAATCCAACGAATTTCTGTAACTAAATACAGATTCTACGTCTCTACGAAATGTCCGGAGGAGAGTGCGAGACATCCTGTATATCGCGTGGAATAGGCGGCTACATATAGACGTGTTCCCACCTATTTTTTGAAAAGTCTATATGTGGAAAAATGGTTTTATCATACATGGTTGAATTCCGAATAAAAAATCCTTTCATTTGGTAGAAATGAAATTTTTAAATTATAAAAATATTTGGTGGTGGGTATGTTTAATATTTTGACATGTTTTTTTTACTGAAAACGTCACTATAAAGTACTCTTCAAACAATTCAATTTAATTTAATTTGGTTTAAAGAGTTTTTTTCTATCTTTTATATTTTTGACGGTGCATGTTCTGAAAGAAAAATACCGATTTTCCTTCAAATATCATACATGGTTGAATTCGGAATAAAAAATCCTTTCATTTGATAGAAATGAAATTTTTAAATTATAAAAATATTTGGTGGTGGATATGTTTAACATTTTGACATGTTTTTTTTACTGAAAACGTCACTATAAAGTACTCTTCAAACAATTCAATTTAATTTAATTTGGTTTAAAGAGTTTTTTTCTATCTTTTATATTTTTGACGGTGCATGTTCTGAAAGAAAAATACCGATTTTCCTTCAAATATCATACATGGTTGAATTCGGAATAAAAAATCCTTTCATTTGATAGAAATGAAATTTTTAAATTATAAAAATATTTGGTGGTGGGTATGTTTAACATTTTGACATGTTTTTTTTACTGAAAACGTCACTATAAAGTACTCTTCAAACAATTCAATTTAATTTAATTTGGTTTAAAGAGTTTTTTTCTATCTTTTATATTTTTGATGGTGCATGTTCTGAAAGAAAAATACCGATTTTCCTTCAAAGGGATGTCTCACCCCTAAAAAATGAGATTGGGCACGTATAAAAAATGTGTCCCTTATTTTCTACATTATAACATATTTTAAGCTCATCTGAATCGGAGAGGGACGGTTCCATGCAGCTCCAAAATTATTTTCAAGCGTCGAGATGCTGATTAATCTAATCTATCGTTATATAACATACTCATATCAATATGATCAGGAATTGCAATTTTACAGATAAAGCAAGTTGTTGCGGTCAAAGTAATACATTTGTTGGAAAGTGACAGATTAAATTAGATTGAAGGAGATTAAATTAGAAAAGATATGAATTATAAAACCGTGAATGCAACTCTTGTCGTATCAAAATTCAAGTTGAAAGCTGTAGCTGTAACTGGAGCAATGGCGGAATCACAAGAAGACTATGAACTATTCATTTGGTTTGAACCATTAACTTTGTTTAACATTGGATGCATCGAGTGCTCCAATCCTCTAGAAGAAGAAAGTGGAGGAACTCAAAATACGGAACTCATATAGCAAGTAATCGATATAGCTTTCGATAGCCGCGTATTAACCAGAATTGTTATCAACATGAATCATATCGAACCTCGCCAATTTATGAAGGATGCGAGGAGCATGGTGCTCGAACAAGTAAAGGCGAGGAAGAGACACAAGTGTCTTAAAGTGAGTACTGTGTTTAACGGTGAGTTCGTCCGCGAGTGACAAACGCATGTTCAAATGTATAAATACGAGAGACTATGAATTCTTCCTCGTTTCCAATTTAGAAGAGTACAAGCATGTCATCGAGTCCACTGTAGCATCACTTAAGGGGACTAGAACGGTTTGAAATTTTCAAAAAATCGATTTTTGGATTTTCACATAATCGTTTAGTACAATTCTTTAAGAACGTTTAAGAGCAAAAAGGACCTCGATATTCGCAAAATTGAGTTCAGGAGAGCGAAAAATGTGAGGCGGCGCGCGGCCGGCGGAGCACGTGCGATCATGTAGTGTAAGAAATGTAGATATTGTTTATTTAAAACAAACTGATAAACAATAATAACGGTTCGAAAACTTAGAAATAATAATATCGGAAACAAAGGCTATAGGCGTGTGGAGGTTATTGCTAACAAATATAAGAGTAACAACAAAAGAATGAGAACAGTCGGTCGGTCGGTAGTAGAAGTAGTCGATCGTTTATTTTTCAAAATAGCATTTTCCGTTTGTTTTGCCACGATTACTCCAGAACGGCTAAAGATATTGACTTGATCTTTTTTTTAAATTGAAGATAAAAACGTACTGCATAGATTGAACCGAAGTTTGCATATGAAAATTAATTTTTTAATACCGTTTTAACAATAAATAACTGGAATTTTTTGACATTTTTACTTTTTTGTTCGCTGTTTCTTCAATTTTTGAGATTTTTAATTCCATTTTGGTTCAATCTATAGAGGTAAATCTTATCTACAAAATGACACCTGGCGCATTAAACAATTCTAACTCGTTTTTCCGGAATCGTGGCAAAACCGCAAAAGCAACGTTTTTTTTAATTTAACAATATCTCATTCAATTATTAATATTTTTTTAACTTCTACCGCTTTTTGTATTCCTAAAAGTACGTATAAAAACTAAAAAAAAAATAAATTTTGTGTATGTTTATTCGTTCGTCCACAATCGTCACTCGAATTTCACTCAATTTTCTCAGGATGAAACCGTTCTAGTCCCTTTAACACTACTTATGGCTGCATTCGTCCTTCCTTTGCGGAATTTGGTGATTACGTAACGAGGTACACAATCCGTCGGAATCCTCCTCACTTGCTCGCGATGCACGCTCCTTTCATAATTACCCACGCATGTAATCGCCGCAGAATACGCAGCTGCGCGCGCATTTGCGACGAGATTTCAAGTATTCGCCGGACACAAGTACTTAGGTAGACGGTCTCTTTGACCGTCAAATTTCCCTTCTGTGTGGCGAATGCCACTCGCAATGAGCGGGGTGACGCTTCGGCGTTAATTGAATGCCCGGCTCGCGTTGCTCTCACATAAAAGCCAGTTATTAAAACACTTCGCTTTGTTACGTAACGCTGAATTATCATGCGTCCCCGGTAGCGCTCGAACTCAAAGTCTTATGTCTGTTAGCGGCCAACGAAAACTTCCCTGTGGCTCTCTCGTGACGATTTCACATGGCCAAGCGTTTATTTTTAACGTCACGTGTCGCATGGCTGCAAGTTTAAGATATCACCGAGACAAGGGAGAAAGTCAGCAACGCGTAAGGATTTCTTTAAACTCGAAATTTTACACTTAAAGCGACACATGTCGTGCATACAATCGCGAAATTTTTCACTTGGAATGCCTTATGGCTAAAACAGAATTTGCGGGAATTACGCATTCCGCCTATTTAGCGATTCCTTCGCACTTTAAATACATTTCTCCTGTCGTTACCTAAAAGTTCAAGACTTCTTCGCTGATTGCAGTAGAAAATTGATTTTTTTCCTCCCACTGTTTCTCCTTCTTCTCTCCCTTTGTCTTTCGCTTTTAAATCTATCATTGTCGAAAAGGTCAAAGATATAAAAAGAAATTGCGTGGATATCCCTTAGGAAAAATTATTTTAAGTTGTTCAAATTAACTTAAAGTTACTTAAAGTTACTTAAAGTTATTTATAGTTAACTGTAAGTAATTTTTACTTAACTATAAATAACTTTAAGTAACTTTAAGCAACTTTAAGTTAATTTGAACATCTTAAAGTAATTTTTCCTAAGGGATGAATCGCGGGACCTTCTAACAATGGACCTTCTCCCTGGTTAGCATTATTCGCTACACGCGCCAGTCAACTCTCAAGAACACTCGTTAGACAGTATGAATGAAACGATTAGTCCGGGATTGCGACTACGCCTACGCCTGATCCTTACGTAATCAGTTTTGTAACGTAATAACACGGCGCGTAACAGCCTTTTAGCGACAGATTATCATTAACTTACCGAGAGGGTGATTTCCTGCCGCTCTTGACGAAGAATATGACGTCACACGATCAATTGTCTGCGAAATATTTTTATTTTTTTCTCTGCGAAATACTTTTATTTTTTTTTTCTTTTATGTTCTCTCTCTCTCTCTCTCTCACTCTTTGTTCATCAAACGACTTTCCTTCTCTCGACACGCAGGCGGACAGTTCCAAAATTTTCTTTCTTTCTGAAGGTGAAAATATTGCTCAATCGATGGTGCAATTCGACATCTGTTTCACACTTGCGAAAACGCAGCCTCGAAAATCTCATTTGCCACGCGCGACCACCTCGTGCATTCCGATCGATTCCGGGGAGAGAGGTCGTTTGCGTGAAACTGCCCACATATGTGCGACACGCGCGATTACGAATCCACGGGGTGTGTCCTGTTGTTACGTGACGAGATTTCGATGTGTCTCATTGTGCGTGCATCCCGCATCCGTTGGTTGCGCTCGAATTCTCTCCTCTTGTTAGCATAAAAGTGAAAAAACCAGAGATACGGCTTTATCGAGTTTTGCGGTAAATGCGACCGCGTAATTTTTTATCTGCGATAACATCCAGGACTACACTGAGAGAAGTATTTAGTAAATATTATCAAAATTTGGTTACTATTACTGAGTGATAGACGTAAATATAGCGGGTCAAAGCTATGGCAATACTTATTAATTAATTTAGTTCTGTAAAATAAATTATTTATTTGACAGAAGTAAAATTTATTTGCTTCCAGAATATATTTGGTAAATAAAACTTATTGAATAGTTGAGCAAAATAAGCGATTTTGTAATAGTTACAAAATTTTTGATAGGTTCAACCAACTATCTGTAATAATAGATATTGAAACGAT
>NW_022639601.1:790945-795069 GCF_010583005.1 Odontomachus brunneus
AGAAAATAACCCAATTTGACTCGATAAATTACAGTAAGCCCGCAGACAGAGCTCTTTAAATGTACAGTTTCTAATGCATTTCTGTGTACGACGAACTGAGAACTGTTGCACTCACTATATCTTAAGAAGTGCTCATATTAAACATTTGTTATATTTGAGCTATATATTGGGTTATCGGAAAAGTCATAACGTATTTTTTCTATGTTTTTCAAAGGTCATTTATTTATATAAAGAATAAAGATCAATCAATGATATATTATCCGTTTTGTTCGACAACCTTTTGCCATCTTTCAGTAAGCTTCATAATTCCATGTTCATAGAAGGACCTGTCTTTATTGGCGAAAAATTGAACAAGGTGCTGATTTACAGCTTCATCTGAATTGAACGTTATACTATGCAAGGAGCTTTGAAGAGAGCGAAACAAGTGGAAGTCTGACGGCGCAAGGTCAGGCGAGTATAGTGGGTGTGGCAACACATCCCATCCAAGCTCCAATAATTTTTGACGGGTGATCAAACTTGTGTATGGTCTCGCGTTGTTGTGATGGAACACAACTCCTTTACGATTAACGAGCTCTGGACGTTTCTGGATGATGGACTCGTTCAAACTGTCCAATTGCTGACAGTACACATTCGAATTGATTGTTTGGTTCCTTGGTAGGAGCTCAAAAAACACGACACCTTTAAAATCTCATCACACTGAGAGCATAACCTTCCTCTGATGAATGCTTGCTTTCGATGTCGTTTGAGGCAAATCATCACGTCGGAACCAAGACCGTTTGCGCACCACATTGTTGTAAACAATCCACTTCTTATCACCAGTTATCAGTCGCTTCAAAAAAGGATCGTTTTCCTCACGTTTAATGAGCATATCGCAGATGTTTATACGCGCCGTCAAATAAACTTCTTTGAGTTCATGAGGAACCCAAATATCGAGCTTGCTTACGTATCCCAGCTTCTTCAGGTGGTCGCTTGAATGATGGATGTTCAATGTTTCTGCAATCTCTCGTGTCGTGTAACATGGGTTTGACTCGATCAATGCCTTTATTTTATCGTCATCAACCTCGATAGGCCTCCCTGACCGAGGAGCGTCTTTGAGATCAAAATCACCAGCACGGAATTTCGTGAACCATCGTTGGCACTGACGTTCTTGTACAGCATTGTCACCGTAAACTTTACGCAACTTTTCACAAGCTTGACGCGCGTTCTTTCCTTGACGGAAGTAAAACAATAATATATGGTGACAATGCACAGTTTGGTCTTCCATCTTCAACTTGTTATAAAATCTTCAAAACTTAACCAAATCGCTCAATTTTTTTTTTAGAATAAAGCTAGAACTGTCAGCTGTCAAATGACATAGCAATAACATAGATGCGAATGACTCTAGTACTTCCAAAAATGAACTATCGCCATCTGTTGCAAAAATGCGTCATGACTTTTCCGACTACCCAATAAAAATAGCACCAATTTGATAAAACTTTGTGTAACTTTTCCTTTTTTATCTGTAATATACTGGAAAAAAGTCAATTCGATTTCAAGTCGATTTATTAAACCGTTGAAGAGTAATTATTAATTACACGTAATTGTTAATTTTACAAGTGTTCTTATGGCAAAAGCAACTTTCCTGAATATAATGAGTAAAAACGTATAGAAAAAATGGTATCAAAAATTTAAGTATTTTTATACATATAGATCCTGAATTATCGGAACGATTTGCAGAATTTGATTAGTTTTCACATGGTTTCAAAGAGATTAATTTTTATTTGTGACAATTTTGCGATTTTCGTAAGGAGTTAGAAACTGGCCTGTAGAAATGCGGCAACATTGCAATCAGCTGAGTGTGTCAAATAAATAACCTATAAATCAGTTTAGTAAAGTTACGTCATAAAGTCTTGTTTTGTCTGCATTATTTCATGAAGAGGATAAGAATACAAATTAAATAATTTAGATGAACACAAGTGTGAAATTTGAGGTTTTAATGTTTCATCTAATATGCCTGCATAGTGCATTACTGCCAACGTACGAGCCACATAGTATGCTACTGCTACGTTTAATTTTTTTCATTAAATATTTATAGTAACAATAAATAATATTGATAGTTATTGTTCAGATAATGCATATTTACCTGTTTTAACTTATACCAATTACTTTTTCTCCTTTGCACTGATGGATATTGATATTAAATAAATTTAATATTATAAAGTTGAATCAGGGCATTTTTCCTGCCAAAAGTTTTATTATAGAAATTTGGAAAATAGCAAATAAAACTAATATATTGTTGAGAAAGTGAACAATAACTTTTTAAATGAGAGATATATTATGTTAGCCACCATTTATATCAGTTATCACTAGGTTTACTACATTACTTTGAAGCAGGTTTTTTATATTTGAGGCACTTTCGTCACCGATTGTATCTCCGATACATCCTTAAGGTTTTCAACAAGAATATCTTTTTTTTTTTAAGAAAAGGTTTGAGAAATCTAAGAAAGTGTCCAAAAATTAATTCCTACTCATTTCAAAGTTTGAGGATTAAGGATGGTTTGCTCTTCAGTTCCTTAATATTAAAGAATGCATCAGATCATCTTAACGACTTTCGCTTAGTATAAAAATAACACAAAGATTATCAGAATCTGATAAGCAATATAAAAGTTATTCTCAGAAAATACTTTTTAAGTTCTAACTTTTGGGAGATGTGAATGTTCTCAGCAAGGATGCAATGTAGGAAAACAAATTATATTAACTTGTAGAGTTATTTTCACCTAATCTATACGTCTCAAAGAGAATGCCCACCTTCACTGGACACATCTTGTGTGTGTGTGTGTGTGTGTGTGTATGTGTGTGTGTATTTGTGTGTAATATTATTTATTTTAGATCACCCAGTTTAGTATCAATCTGTATTTAATAAAGTTTTTTTCATAATTCTATCATAATCTATTCATAATTTTATCATATATATATATATATATATGATTCATATAAAAATTAAGCAATCTTTTTAATGACTTTGCGTCATTAGACGGCCGGCTATTTGGAAGTTTACCTTATATAACAAGATCATATTTAGAAGTTCGTATCGTAACATTTAAAGTTACAGTCAAATGACCACGAGACAATACTATATGTTACATTGTAAAAATACGCCACTTATTACACGTCGCGCAGATCATTCGTCACTGCTCTCTGGTCTACGTGATTCCGTTTTACGTGGGAGCAACCTGAATGGATCTCTTGAAATAAACACATTGATGAACGCTCTTGTTCCGCATGTCATCGACGATTTCTTCAAGATACATACATGCATTGTACTAATGTCATAGAAGCCCACGTACTATCTTAAAGCTTCTTTCACGTCACGGGACGAAAAAATACTTGAAGGTATGACCAATAAAGTTGTGGACAGACCAAATGCAGGTGACAAAAAAACATTGTTAAATACAGAATAATACTAAATGTTGGGTGATCTAAAAATTGCGGTAGACCGAATTCTAGTATTATTCATAGCGATTACAACACTCTAACTTGAATGCCTTATGGTAAAAACCTACGAATAAAATTCTGTTGTTCCCTTCAAACTTGCCGCGATTTAACTTCCTAACAGTCTCTTTGTCTTGATTGGGTAATTAATAAAAAAATTTTATCAATTGAATGTAATTTTTGCATACAGTGTATATAGACATATGTTAAACAGTATATATATATATAGGGGGGCAGGAGCGGAGCCCGCCCCGCACCCCAAAATCTAACTCTAATCTAACCCATCAATAAAAAAATTTTTTTTTATAAATGGAACGTAATTTTTGCACACAGAATATGTGGAAATACGGAAATACTTGCGCATCTCCTATAGTTTCCGAAATATTAATGAAAAAGTTGCCTGTCCCTAATCGTGTAACTGGGGGGCTACGCCCCCTAGACCCCCCGCACCACGACAGGGGAGGTGGGCCCAGTCTTTTGTGCTTAAGCTCAAAATTATAAACAAATGAAGTTTCGAAAATACGGTAGAGTTTGTTCACACTGTACATATGAAATATATACCTTAGAAATGTTATGAAAAAAGATGTATTTTCTAAAGAGTGAGAATTTCTCACAAAAGACTGCGACCTCCCCCTCCCCCCCCCCCCCCCCCC
>NW_022639601.1:795079-807362 GCF_010583005.1 Odontomachus brunneus
CCCCCCCCCCCCCCCCCGCCGCGATGCAGAGGGTCTGGGAGGCGTAGCCTCCCAGTCACACGGTTAGGAACAAGCACTTTTTTTTATTAATACGCGCATATACGTGTACTGTGCGTATTTAAGGTCTATAACTTGAAACCCGCCTTTTTTTGCAAAAATTAAGAAACAAATGAAAAAATACATCAATCAAAGTATTGGCCATCGTTAGATATGACTTTTTCCCATCTTTCTGGTAATAAGCGGATTCCACGGCGAAAGAACGACTCATCTTTAGAGGCTATCCAGTTAGAGACCCATTTTTCGGCGCTTTCATATGAGTTGAAGTGTTCCTCTGTAAGTGCGTGTGCCATCGACCAAAACAAGTGGTAGTCGGAAGGGGCACAGTCTGGTGAATAAGCCGCATGGGGTTGCACTTCCCAACGAAGTGCTTCCAATGTTTCCTTGACAGCGTCAGTAAGGACAGCGCCCTCAGTGACGTGAGATCGAGCGTTGTCATGAAGCAAGATTACTTTATGCTGTCTTGTCTCATATTCTGGTCGTTTTTCACGCAGTGCTCGGCTCAAACGGATTACTTGTTGTTGGTAGAGATCCCTTGTGACTGTTTGACCAGGTTTCAGTATTTCATAATATACTTTCTATACGTCCCACCAAAGAGCATGGCCTTCTTCCTATGAATATTGCGTTTTAGCGTCGATGTCGATGGTTGGCCTGGGTCGCAAGTGGTTTTTTGGAGTTATCGAAATAGATCCACTTTTCATCGCCAGTCACAATTCGATGCAAAAACCCCTTTCATTTTGGCCTAGCAAGTAGTATTTCGGAGATGGTTTTTCGATGTTTCTTTCTTTCAATTTATATGGCATCCATCTTCCTTCCTTGTATATGGCATCCATCTTCCTTTCTTTCCCATGGCTTTTAAATGCTTGGAAATGGCTGCTTGAGTAACATTCAACGTTTCTGCAAGTTAATTTTGTGTTTGACATAGATCTGCATCAACCAATGCTTGCAGTTCTGTATCTTCGAATTTATTTTTGCTAGCCTGGACGTTCTTTATCATTCGTGTCAAAATTACCAAGTTTGAATCGTCGAAACTATTCCTTGCAAGTTGTTTCCGATAGAGCAAGTTCCCTATAAGCTTCAACAAACATTCGATGAGATTCAGCAGCAGTTTCCTTCAAATTGAAACAGAAAAGCAAAGCTTCGCACAAATGATGCTTATTTGGTTGAAATTCAGATATTTTCTTCGCAGTAAATAACTATGTTGTTGTCACAAACACAAACTTTTATATACTGAATATTATGACAGAAGTCAAAACTATAAATGATGTCTTGTTCAATCATTACAGTTGACGATTATCAAAGCTACAGCTATTTATCGCTAGAGGGTGGGTTTCAAGTTATAAATATATGTATACAACAATATATGTACACTAATATATGTACACAACAATCTATGCAGTGTCGCAAAACTACATGGCATTAATAAAACTTTTTTTGTCAATAACTTTTTAATAAATAACGAGCGACAGTTAGAATCTTTTGAAGGTTACTCAGGAGAGTGATCTCTATAACATATGTCAAGGTCAAGGTCATTGGAGGTTGCTCCGTTAAAAAAACATTTTTATTAATAACTTTTTAACAAACAATGAGCGCCTAAAACTTTTTAAGGGTTACTCAGGAGGGTGACCTCTATAACATATGTCAAGGTCATAGGAGGTTGCACCGTTAAAATGGATAATTACCATTATTTCACTATGAAAAACTCTAGTTTAACTAAGATTATATCCCCTGTAATCCCATATTTTAAGCGAAAACTCTTATCAAAAGAATAATCCTCTTTGAACGACTATTAATTTGAAATCTATTAAAAATTATTCTATGTTTTCTCTCAAGAATTAAGAAGAGTAGGTTATTAACTGAAACTGAATGTCTTCTCACGCGCGATATGAGAAATACGACAAGTAATGTGTATCGCTACATTCTGTCGTGTATGATAGACTGAAGTCACCTAAATCGAAATTTATAATCTGCTACAAATAGTCTCGAAAAAATGTTGTCATTACAATCCTTCATCAACGTTATAAGCATATATTTTACAAGCATAAGTCGCAAGAATAACGTCAGAGCAACTGAGATAACTGCCTGCCGCACGATCTTCAAAGTCAAACAACAGCCGAAGAAACATGTCTAGAAAAAGGATGGTAACCGGTCGAGATCGACACCATTGAAGGACACAAACGCGTTTAATGTATGTGGTAACCTTCTATCGCAAGTAGTTTTCTTGAACCATATCAAAGTCAGGATTCAGAATGTATTCTGAATAAAGAATGTGGCCAAGAATGCCTATAGGCTAGTGGCCAACTTTATTCAAAAAATTTTTGAATCTAGATTAGTTCTTTATTTTATAGTTTTTGGCGCGTTAATTACGAATATGCAGGTCCCAAGATTGGCCAATGTACTATTCCAGAGAAAATAGCTCATTTAAAAGTTCAGCCTATTAGATGGCGTTACTTATTTTCACAATTAAAAAATGGAACTGTAGTACTTTGCAATGACAAAATCATCTTCATCTTCAACCAGTCGCAACGACTTTCCAAGTGTTGTCTCTGGCAAAAAGATGATTGAATTGGATCTCAAAAGTGTCCGATGGATTCTAGTAGATTCTCAGACAATTGGCACGGCCAAATTAAATCAGTTGGCTGGTTGATTACATTTTAAAACCATCAGTAAAGTCAAACGCAAGCTATCAAGAAATAAATCGCATTGCAAATTCACGTTTATATCTTGTAAAAATGAGTAGCGCCATTTAACAGAATGCAACCGTAAATGGGCCGTTTTCTCTGGAACGGCACGTTGGTCTATCTTGGAACTTGCATATTCGTAATCAGCTCGCCAAAAGCTACAAAATAAGGCCAATTTGAATTCAAAACTTCATTCTGGATAAAGTAGGCCAAACTTGACCACACACTTTGAAGCTTATGAAGAGCTTATGATGAATTTGCGGATAATCTTAACAAGTATTGGGAGTACAAATTAGTTCGGTCCGTTTTCAAAAGATAGCTCTGGCTGTTATAAATGTTTCATAGTGACAGCTGATTTCGGTGGTTTCAGAGAGGTTAGACATCTGTCAATAATATTCAGTTTATATCGCTTTGAGTTTCATACAAAACCCCTGTTTTTTACTGTGTTGAATATGTCAAATTTTGTGTTAACTAAGCAGCATTTGCGGGAGGTTTTAGTTTTCTGCTTTAATTGAAAGAAAAGTGCAGCTGAAGCGCATCGAATGCTTGTAGAAGTTTATGGTGACAATGCTCCAACTGATAAATCATGTAGGGAATGGTTTCGACGTTTCAAGAATGGTGATTTCAGCGTTGAAGACAAGCCTCGCTCTGGACAGCCAAAAAAATTCGAAGACAAAGAATTGGAGGCATTACTCGATGAAGATCCGAGTCAAACGCAAGAGGAGCTTGCAGAATCATTGGGAGTTACGCAACAATTGATTCGTTTGAGCCGTGCATTACGAGAAAAACGGCCGGAATACGAGCAAAGACATGACAAAGTTATTCTTCTGCATGATAACGCTCGGCCTCATGTCGCAAAAGTCGTAAAAAATTATTTGGAAACGCTCAAGTGGGATATTTTACCGCACCCGCCGTATTCGCCGGACGTTGCTCCTTGATTGCTCCATTTGATTACTGGTTGTTCCGACGGATGCAGCACGATTTGGCAGGTCACCGGTTCACTTCTTTCGCAGAAATCGAAAATTGGCCCCTAACTTGGATCGCCTCAAAAGACGAGACATTTTTTCGAGATGGAATTCGAAAATTGCCTGAGAGGTGGTAAAAAATAGTAGCCAACGATGGACAATACTTTGATTAATCTGTTCATTCGTTTTGTTCTGAAATAAATGCATTTTTGACCACAAAAAAACGGACCAAACTAATTTGTACTCCCAATAACAAGTAACATTAAACACAGTAACTATTTTTCTGTGTGTAAGTGGAATGGAGGTGTGATCGAGCAAGAAGTACGCACGGAATTGCTTTTAAGCGGTTTTATTGATCCTGAGTCTCATGAATGCGAATGCGGATTATTCGAACGGATGAAGAAAGAGTTGGGATCGGGCACGGGGGAAAATGAAGAGGGTGAGAGACGCGAGGCGGATATCCGACGATCGGCTTTCGGTAGGAGATCTCGCGCACGATGTGCTGGATCGATCGATTGGTGGGCTGGTGGTCCTAGATGATTGGTCCTGATGCGGTAGTGTGTCTCTGGTCCCGGTGTGGCGATTACTTCTTAGGCGAGGTAGGCCGCGTAGCTCTTGTACGCGTACGGCAAGGCCGGGTACGCCGAGTACGCGCTGTAAGTCGGCAGGCTGTAGGCGCTGTAGGCCAACGGCGCGGAGACAATGGGCGCGTTGTAAGACGTGACCAGCGGGGCGCCGATGATCGCGCCCGGAGCGGGTGCGGGTGCGGGCGCAGGCGCGGCCGCGGCGAATGCCAGGAAGGCGAGGAAGCAGAGCTGCGGGAATAATGCCCGACGTGAAAGACTCAGCGTTCACACACACATACACAGCACTCGCTGGATGTCGGCGGTATAAAACACTGCACTGAGAAAAGAATGTTTGGTATTTGTAACTATAATCATATAGAGAAGTAATTACTATAAATTATGGTCAAGACAACCATTTTTTTAGTCAATTGCACTATAATTTTAGTGATAACTTTATATTATGCATGTTACTACTACTATCTTCGTGATGGAACAACCAAAAAATGTAGTTGGGCGCAATTTGGTGCCAACTATATTTTTTGGTTGTTCCAACACGAAGATAGTAGTAGTAACATGCATATAAGATTATTATCATTGAAATTATAGTGCAATTGACTAAAAAATGTCTTGACCATAATTTCTCTATATGATTATAGTTACAAATACCAAACATTTTTCTCTCAGTGTGGGTAGTCGGAAAGTCGGTTGCAGATGTAAAAAATTCCTTTCATAGACGATATATGTTAAACATTCTTTTTGTAGATTGTACTAAGTCTCTAGGAAATTTGAAATGCTAACCGACTTATGAACCACCCTTACCGACGAAGATCAACGATTAATCTTTGCGGGTCCGTATTGTTCCCGACTTTTTTTCTCAATCAATACGTAAAAATTCCTGTACATCTCAACCAATACGTAAAAATTTCTTTCGTGACAATGTCGCTTAGTTTGTATTTGTTACAATATTTCAGTATTCAACTAATGCAATAACATATTCTTTGCAATAATATATTAAGCAACCAAATATTTACAAAACTCTTATTCTTATCAGTTTTTGCTTAAACTGTGTAGTATATAAACAATACTTTTTTCTTAATGCGCTATTTGAATGAGGTATTCGACTTATCATGTTATTGATGAGAAAATAAAACTTTGTCTACAATTTTTTAAATATATTACATTATTATACTTTATTACTGATAGATATCTCTAACATTTATATATATTGAAAATACCATTAATAAATAAAACGTTGATTTATAGAGTCGATTAGAACGAAACACAATGCTGTAGAATCGACATAGAATTGCAAAGAGTTAATATTCAGACATTTAGATTCGTATTAATAATTGTCATGAAACTTGTCTCGCGTATGAGATATTTCAATTTTTATTCACAGTTAGATCCAAAATTTTCAATTCAATTATATGATGTAAGTGACATTTAGGCCTGTATTAATAGTCGTTATTTAAAATATGCCTCACGTGAGATACTCAGAACTGTATTTAAAGTTAAGTCAAAATTTTTCAGTTGAAACACATGATATATATTACATTATATTTGCAATCGCAATTCCACTGAAAAACTCTTATCTAACTCTAAATTTGAATATGAGTGTATCTCACTTGAGACAAGTTTCAAGCAACGACTATTAATTGTATTTCTCGTCTGAACGAAAGAACTTTTATTTAACTCTGAATTTAAATCTAAATATCTCACAAGAGACGAGTTTCAAATAACAACTATTAATACGAGCCTTAGATTTCCCAACTCCAGGAATTCGAAGCCGATGATGTAATGCATAAATAGAAGCCAACACGGAATGATAGTTGCAAATAGTTAATTACACAGAAGAATAATAGTGACGAAATAATGCATGTGTCAAAAATTTCTTAATCTTTTAACATGCGCAGTGCACTAACAATTAGTCACTTCTTTACGTCAAATTGATCCTGTACTTCGATTTCATTCCAAACATTAATCCCTTTGTCTCTCTCAAATTATATATGATAATTAATTTGAAATCTACATGCAATATTACAAAACACATTGGTCTAACTAGAGAAACATTATTATTCTCCCGCAATTAACTATTTACAGTTATCATCTTACACTCTCATCAGTTTTAAATTTTCTATAAATGACTTTTACCAAAAAGGACAAAGGCAATGAACAAAATTCCTCGGGATGGAACTTTTCTGTTTATTAATACTTTCGTTAAGTTACTGGAATCTGTTTATTAATACTTTCGTTAAGTTATTCATTTGCCACTATATTATCTCGATAAGCGATTTTTTAAGACAAAACATTTTTTAAGACATTACATTAGCTTTCTGCTAAGAGATTGTTAAATTAGAAGACCCCAAATACAAAAATGATTCTCCTCAATAAATTGCACTGAAATTCCGTAGGTAATACAACTTTAACTTTATTGCAAACAAGAGGTGAGGCGTCAGCGATATGACTATTATGACTGTCTTGCCTGTGTTTGACATAAGAATACATAAATACGATTTAGTTGTCGCGAAGCAGTTTGTCATTGCTAAATAGTACTTTGTACACTCATTTCGATATTATAAATATAAATTTTACTAATTTATTATCTATTTTATTTTACACGTAACGTAAATATAATTACTTAATTTGAAGCAACAAACAAACGCCGATCGTACTGTTACTGTCGCGCCTTGAGAAGCAGAGCTCTGTGTCCGGTTCAACAAGAGAAAGAGTTAACACTAGAATACTCGAAAAAGACAACTCCTTTTGGATGCCCAAAAAAGTCATTTTGACTCCTTATAATTCTAAAATATCTTAAAAACTTTCTTTGTTCTTCATTATTCAATAATGACTTCTGAACATGCTAAGAACACAATTTATACAAAATACAGTTTTATATTGTAAATAAATTACAACAATTTTCATAATTTCTCCAAACTTATAGTTTTTTTTAAGTAAAATGCATCATAATTATTACTTTATGTGTTGTCTATAATTAGTACAAAATGACTAATGAATTTACACAGAATGAAGTATAAACTTAATCAAAATTAAAAAATTAAAATAATAGTTAATTATTTAGTTTAATTAAAAATAATTATTAAAATTTGAAATAATAGTTTGTACGCTGTCTTTATAACACTGACAATTAAGTAAAAAGTCAAAATGACTCTTTCTTAGGCATCTAAGATAAATCATTACAATATAACGATTTCTTCCGTTTTTTTCTCAGCGTGTTTTACTTTAAAGATAATTGGACGATCTCTTTTTCGTTGCATCTGTGTTGTATAAGGTCGTCTTGCAATACGTAAGATGTTCAGAACTTTCTTTCAGGATATCAGTGAATTTATCAGTGTATTTAAACGAGATTCACGTTTACAAGAGACGATTGTCTGCACGGGATCATATTTAAAACATACGAATTTTTCAGACCAGCGTGGACTGGCTTTCTGTGAGGATGCATTTGCAAAAGGATCACACACGACATTTTGCGCGGATCTAATGTTAAATTGGAAGATACGAACGATCGAGCCGGCTGACGTGTAGAAGCGATACGGACTAATCGCGTTTCTCGTATTTATTTTGCGTGAGGAAACAGATATGAGCAAATTTAATCCTTCGCGAGAGAGAAATGGATAGATAGATAGATTTCATTTAATCCTGGGACAAAACGGGGGGAACCTCTTCAGGCATACAGTAATAAAAATACAAGATGCAATAATTAGTAAATAAAACGCTAATATAAGTATAAAAACAGGAGAAGAAAGTAAACCAGAGAGAGAGAGAGAGAGAGAGAGAGAGAGAGAGAGAGAGAGAGAGAGAGAGACCAGTGTCGCAAAATAGATTTTGGAAGTATAGTGAATGTTAAGTACGCCCTTCTAATCCCAAATTTCATTCTTCTTAGACGTCACGTACAACGTTGTTTCAGAATTAGAAAAATATATTTGGTGCTCCATATCCAGAATACGAGCCTAAGGACCGGTTTTTCCAACCTCTTGCTAAGCTAACTAACAGTTAACTCATACGTCTGTCTTTGTGTCTCCTTCAAATTAGGTAGAAACAGACATAAGATTTAACTGTTAGCTTAACAAGAGGTTGGATGAACCGACCCTAAGAGCCGTATTCTTAAGTAAAAAATATTTGCCTTCTTTTTATTTTAAGTTCAATTTTTCTTATATGAACGTCTCGTATAAGCTTGTTTATCTTGAGAATCACAAAGGCGCACTTAGCGTTCTATATACGGCGTCAAGAATACGGCCTCAAGTCTTATTAAAAACGTCGCTCAACTTACCAGCTTGAACATGTTGTAGCTTGTATGTCCGTCTGGCTTGCAGTCAGTACGATAATACTCCAAAATACGACGTGGTACGTCTTATATAGGAGTAAGGAATCCCGACGGGGTACCGAGTCTCCTTACCTCCACCTCCCTCTTGGGTGTCCCCCCTTTTGCACCTTCTTAGAGCACCTTCGAGGAGGGCGTCGCCTTGTCTCGAGCGGAAAACGTACGCATGCTAGGCGATTTCTTCTTTTTCCGTTTCTTTCCTCGACGGCCGCCGACCAATGGAGCTTTGTTGCGACGTGTAGTACAGTGCATTAACACACGGTCGCAGAGAAGGGCGTGATGATCCCTCAAGGTCGCCCGTGGTGGCCAGGCGTGGTCCGATTACTCTCCTTTTCTGCCACGGACGTCGACGCGGCGAGTCGAAGCCGCGAAAGCTTCTCGACGGATGGATATGTTGCAAAAAAGGGGGAAAAAAAAGAAAGAAAGGGACTCAACTCGCGCGTTCGTGACTGATTTTCCAAAAAAAAGAAAACATCTATTCTGTCTGTGAACATAAAAGTATAGGATGTGCCGTAAATAAGATACAAAGGCTCTCCTCAGATGTGCAATGCAATTAGAAGAAATATAAAGGCAAATAAAGGCCGAAAAAATGTTGAAGACAGGTGTTATCAATATTTTTTATTCCAAAATAATAAAGTCAATAGCAAAATATGACTAACTTATTTTGATAACTTGTTGGAAACAATTATTTTCAACAACTTAAAATAATTGTTCTTCACTTGTCGATAATTGTTAAAATTATACGTTATCAGCAATGTTATGGTGTAAACAGACTTTAAGGCTTAGTCTACAATATATAGAGTAAGCTTGGTGTAAGAAGTAAGTGTAAAAGTAAAAAATAGAAGTATAATAGAAATTTATTTTGTTTATATATCTGGCTGTACTTTAACTTTAACTTTTATACCAGAAGTGTTTATTTAACTGAAATACTTCCAGTGTAAGGGAGTTAAAATATAGGCGTAAGCGAAATTATTTTTATTTCTTATTTTTACTCTTACTTTTTACATCACATATTGTAGACCAAGTCTTAGAGCTAAACATCTTTGTTAGAACAATACACATTTAATAAGAAAACAATGTTTGTATTAAATATAAAACAAACCCTACTATATAAACTTCAATGTATTACGCCATAATGCCTTACATTTATGGTAGGAGAATAAAAGAAACCATGTTGTTGTTGCCAAGATCTTAAAAGTATAAATAAATACTATTACGCGGAAAAGCAAAACGTCTATTACCTTCAGTGGAATAATAAAAATAACAAATAAAAAAAAGCAGAAGTTGAAAGTATAAAACATCAGATGTTCCGTATTTCGTTCTAAATTATAGAAATTCAGAGATGTGTAAAAAAAATCTACAAATTAAGAGTCATACAAATTGATGGCACAATTCTTGACAATTCGATATGTAACATTTTATTTTATGTATCAGCGATCTGTTAATGAAGATCCATGTCTACCACAAATGGCCGCGCATTTTCATCCTCTGAAGAGAATGAAAAAGAAAACGAAGAAGAACAATGCGGTACAGTAGTCTGAAACCGCGCTCGGCTCAAGGTCGGGCTCCAATTTGCGATCTGTCGCGTGATTCGGACTTAACGACTTGTCGTGAAAAATCCGAAAATGACGGAGGCGGTCGTCAATTATTCGCGGCGATCGGCGGCGATTTTTGCCTGACGAGAATTTAATCACGGGCTCCCGATCGGCGATCGCGCCGTCGCTCCTTGAGCTCGCGGGCGTTTATTCGCGTCGCTTATAAGTAGGTGGAGAACCTTTTGCCGCGAGAGCAACGAGCGCGCGTACGCATGAGTACTCTGAGACAGACAGAGAGAGAGAGAGAGAGAGAGAGAGAGATAAATTAAAATAATAATTGTACGTAATAACGGGCTACGTCTCTCGTTAGGTAACATATATATAGAAGCGCACTCGACTTTCTTCGCGCTGCACTGCGCTGCGCTGCACATCATTCGGCTGTTGTATCCGCAGCTAGAATGCGGAGGATCACGCGACGACGCAGTGTTGCGCAGCACTCACTTTTCGAGACAAAAATCTTGAAATCTATTCAAGATATCGATCTACAATTTTACACACACATATTATACATTACAAGTAATGTTTTGCATATAGCTATACACCATAATTTGAAAGAATAAAGAAGGAGGGAGGGTATATCAATTAAGGTAAATATGATAATAAAAGAAAATATTGGTGAGAATAACAGGATTTTTTCTTTATTTAATATGCTATTTTTCTTTCGCTATATTTATCGTTTCGATTTAGTTTGTGACAATATGCAAACATTATTTTTAGCAGATAATATATGTGTGTAAAACTTTAAATTTAGCCGCTTAAATTTGCTCACTTAACGCACAAGCGCTCGCGAGTGAATTGAGCGGCCAGCAGTCGTGCCTGGAGCTTGCATTCTGGTTATAGTTTTTTATTTTGAAATCGCTTAAGTGCACATTTTCGCAGTATGTTCTTTTTTTCTCCTATAAATAACACTTATAGTTTATGATATGTGCGAAAATTAACACAATGGAACGCAATGGATGTAACTTATATCAACATTTCTATTGTACGGGATTGTCAGTAATTTGAATTATGTGATGTGTGTGTAAATAGTATCGAGATATATGAGAACCAATACTAGATTATTAAAAGGCCAATACACAGATAATTCTTAGTGTATAAATTCAATTTTTTAACTACTTATTAACCACTTATTTACTATAAAAAACTTGAGCTTCTAATATATATATATTTTTATTCACAAAATAGTCCTCTTTACGCGGTCATGTTTCTCACACTGTCAGGCCATTATTTGATCAGAAATTCGTGATATTTAGGTATTTTCTTATACTTTAGATATTATAATTTTAATTTAAAAAAGAAATTTATTAATTTAAGTTCCACATAAAATGTCTAATGTTCATGAAAACAGGTAATGCGCAACAATGTGCGACACCTCCCGCCGTCGAAATTCGATCTTCGATCTCAGTAAATGGGGATGTGTGATTTATGAAATTGTGTGTATTCGCGATCCGCGATATTTTTTCGCAATGAATGTGATGTATCGCCTTACAATCTTGTATATAAATATGATTTTAAGTCGTGCGCAATTTTGCATCGCAAATGCGATTTTAAATTGTGCGCGATTTTATATCGTTAACGCGATTTCTCTTCATATAACATATCATAAGGGAACCTGAGGCATGATGGGAAGCGTAATGTGTAAATAAATGTTAAACATATTAAAAATAAATAAATCAATTCTCTCTTTTCATACTGCATCAATATATTCTTTGAAATGACTACTATAAAGTCTGTATTGAACTACAGGTTGCGGGCTCGGTTACAATTAAGATTGTTGGAAATCTGCCAATCAAAGCGAGCAGTTCGGTAAATTACTCGCTTTTATTAATATATAAAGATATGTTATTTCACATTTGTTCATGTTTAATTAATTATAATTATAACAATTAATTATATTGACAACATTCTTCTCGTAAAACAATAAGACTATTTTTTTTATTACCTTTTTTATTAAAATATTATTGACAATCAATATTAAGTGTTTAGCAATTTTCGGTAATTTTCTAAAACATAAATATATATATATATATATATATATATATATATATATATATATATATATATATATATATATATATAT
>NW_022639601.1:807374-835627 GCF_010583005.1 Odontomachus brunneus
CATATATATATATATATATATATATATATATATATATATATATATATATATATATATATATATATAAATCATATAACAAAAGAAATAATGCAACTTAACATTTAATGGCTGTTATAATGACATAATTCCATTATGTCTCTGAATAAATAAGTGAATTAAATAATATAAAATATCATAAATTGTCGCGCGATATTTGTATACACTGTTAGAAAAGTTTTTAAAAATAATAGCATTTTTGTAAGTAAATTTAAGAATTTGATATTAAAATTAATAATAGTGAAGATTTTCATAACATTAGGATTATTAGTTATAAATTAGTTATAATTTTAATATTTCTTATGAAATCTAATATTTTCTATCTTATATTCCATGTTTTTTTTATTAAATTCCATATTAAATTATGAAACATTATAACATGTTATAATATGTTAGAATAATTTTTTTAATATATCATAAATACGAGATTGTTTTGGTCACATGGCCTAAAAATACAACTTGTAAAGCATCGTGACCTTTATCGAGATTTCAACAGAGTTATCCAGAAGTCTATTTTTCATTTAGCATTTCTAAATTATTATAAAAACATTATGACAAATAAAATCTGATTATGATTTTTCATAACTATGTGTTATTAAATATAATATTGACTTTACTATTACTTTTTATAACACAATTTTATGTAAAAAAAAACGTCATATCCCAATTATTAAATTTTATACAGATCTTTCTAATAGTGTACTTTAATACTTAAATAAAATGACGAGTGATTTTGAATTGCAGGCACGATTTTGCGATAAAGGTTTAATTACGTATCGTATTGCGATTCAAGAATAAAAAATTGTAGTGCTTGCGATATATCGCAACATCAATCAGCAATCATTGATCGCGCGACGACCGTCTCACCTTGGACATCAGCCAGAAATATCGATGTCTGAAAAATATCGCTCATATATGCAAAATCGTAGTCGTTATCCCTGCGCGTTGATGCATCGTCCGCAGATGGAAGAATGCACGGTAAGTCTTCTCTGCCGAAAGATTCGCAATCTGTTTTTCGTATACTCGGTATTTCTGACACCTTCACCTTTGGTGTCGGACAGGTGTCGATATGCTCGAAGGGCACGTCAGTAGATCACGACGGTAGATGTGAAATTGCTCTCGGCAGTTTTCGCGATGCGTCACTTGCACGTGAAAAGATCCCGAAAATGTAGGTGTGCGTATGCGTTTGAATATATCGATATGAAGTGTTTGTAATTCTATAATTTCGATAGGGACAGCAGTTCTGATAGCAATTAAATTCAAATGGCAATTAGAAGAATGTTAGATGATTTAAAAAAATTTATGTTAAATTTACGTTAAATATGCTGAAGTTAAAGAATTTTAAATAACTTCATTATTATAGATATGATTATTAAATAAAAACATTATAAAAAAGAAAAAATGTGACAAATACATTAATAGCTTTGAAACATGTGGGAAAAAAATTCTCGTACTGAATTACATCTTTCATATATATCATGCATTGTTTTAAAAGGAACCAAAGTGGATGAAGAATTTCAAAAATGTCAGAAAAGCACGATTACGCTACTCTTTTCGTTTTTCTTATAGTCGAGAAATTTTGAAACTTTTGTGCAATAAAAAAAATATAATGTTAATTTTATAGAATATAAAGTCAGTATTTTATCGGTCAAGTTTTCAAGTACAGCTTTTAATACCAGAATTTGAAAAAGATCTTGTTAAATTTGAATGAACGAATCAAATCTGTTTTAATTGAAGAAAAATTGATTTCTGGTTCTTGGAACCGAATTTGATTCATAAGCACGCAGAAATGCTATTTCCTTCAACCAGAAATCAATTTAATAATTTTATTTGTGCAATAGTTTTTTTGCAAATGATGACTAGCAATGTAACGCGATCGATATAATCACAATTGATGAAGAACAACAAATATTCTGTCTTTCTACAATTTTCAAGCTGCAGCGGCAAAAATACATATATTAGTATGGGATATTGTTTACTTTTCTGATTTTTTTTATATATGATTTTATATACTGTCAGATTGTAAAATACAACTGATCCAAATATTTGTTTATATAAATTTTAATATGACTATATCCCTCAGCTACGCAATGCAAGACTTATAAATTATATTATTAGTGTACTTTATATTATTCAACAAAAATATTCTGCATAAATAAATACAATTCGCGATATATATACTTTTTAGCTCCTTTCATTAACTCTCTATATATACTCTATATACACTGAGAAAAAAATATTTAAAAATTTATTTGTCGAATATAAAGTTTATCTACAGAGAAATAAACTTTAGTTCACATAAATCAACTTTATCCTATATATACATTTCTAAATATTTTTTCTCAGTTCTATTTAATTTGTTATATGCAAATGCAAATTATGTTTTATAACTTAATGTGACGTAACATAATTTAATAACCTTGATTACTTAAACTGCCTATGGCAGTTTAAGTGTTATTAATAATGTTATTCAGAAGCGAGAGAACTTTGATGTCGCCTCGTGACTTAATTAAAGAGTTTCCGGTTATATAAGAGTGTACATTAGGATTTATAAATGCCTTTACACTTCGGTATCGTGATTGTTAGTTACTGAAAAGACTGACAACTAATAGTCACAATTCACGCTTACTGAAAAACGATGCACCAGATCGAAAAAGTTCAATTCTTTAGATACCGGAAGTCTAAAGGCATTATGAATCTATTTTAACACATTCCCACTTGCTCGATGAATCAACAGTCATGAAAAACGATCAGCTAGAAACGGATACGGGTGGTCGAAATTTTCTAGTGATTATCAATCTAGTAAATGGTATAGCATCAATGCAACTGAGTGCGTACGCCTATGTATCGCTTCGATTCGATTGTTCCAGACGAAGCAGCTTTACTCGATTTTGCACGCTCAACGAAGAGAGCGTCATTCGCCGAACGTTCACCTATGAACTTCAAACTTATCGAGCTGCAACCGCGTCTGCCGTCTGATGAGCCTATTGAGGGAGTAAACAGCCCTTTGCCGTGTCGAGATTTTGCTCCACGAGATAAAGACGTAGATCCTGAAACTATCTTGTACGCAATATCATTAAGCATCTCCGGAGTATCTAAATATTTCATTCGTATCTTCGCACTAGCGCACACACACACACACACACATGTACACGCGCAACAGAGAAGCGCAATAAAGAAAAGTCTAAAAGAATTACTACCCAGTAAAAAAATATATGGATTTTGTCCATATATAGTCATATATGTCCATGTATTGTCCATATATGATTATATAATATATATAATTATATAAATTTTAAATTATAGATTATATATCCACATTGAAAGAAATGCTGTTATGAAAATACATTTGAAGTAAAAGTAAATACATTTGTTTATGTTTGTAATAGCTCATGATGTCGACATTTAATTGAATCAAATTATGTTTTTCTTGTTTCATTCAACAGTACTTATTTTATGTATGAACATATTTAATTAGATATGGTCATATATAAGGTTATATAAATATGGACAAAAAATTCATGTATAATTATATATAATTATATATATTTATATGATTATATATGAACTATTTTTTCCTGGGTAAGTATTTGAATATATTTAACGACTCATATATGCAGCAAATATACTAATATATTTAATAAATCATACAATTTTTCGTAACTAATATAACATATTTAATTAATTATATATAACATATTCAATAACTGATATATTTAATATGTATATTAGTATATTTAATAATTTATTAAATGTACCAGTATACTTGACACAATTTGGTAAATATATTAGTATATAGTGGAAATATTTCATAATAATTCAGCAAGCATATTAGTGTATTTACTAAGTTACTACTAGTATATATACACTAATATACTAGAGAAATTACTTATTTACCATGTTAGAATATGCTTAGCGCAAAATTACAGTATATTATGGAGGTGCTATATGTACTTGAAATATTTATCGAAAAATCTGACATATTTTTCTGTAAAACTTATGTATTGATTGTACAGAATTACAAATGCTTTTACATAATGAAAGTACGTGTAAAAAATAAATTGCAGCATTATTAAATATATGACAAAAACGATAAAAAAATTTCCAAATTGATATTTTAAGCTGTCAATCAGTATAAATATTTATCTGATACCAAAATCTTGCAGCTTGTACGTACTGTTTGTGTATTTGTTTCGCTCAAAAAAATTTCAAAGGATATTATACATTGTGTGTGTGTGTGTGTATGTGTATCTTGTACCTTTATAACATTTAGAAGCTTAAAAGTACATAAAAAGTTTGCAGAAAAATTTCTATATATATATACATATGATTATATTTCCTGCGATCAAATACGATTAAACAAAGCAAAATATTTATTTAAAATCTATATACATAAAAAATACGAAAAAAAATGTATAATCAAGTTAATGACGATTGTCTTTATGTTATCGATATTTTTGTAGTTCGCCCATTTTGTCATCTCTTTAAATGTAAAAGTATATTTACTTCGAAATATACATCTACATATGTATAAGAAAATAAATTATGTATCTATTTAAATAAAAATGCGTTTATGTATATATACATATATATGTATATCTTCCTTAGTAATTTAAAGTTTTTTAAAGTTATTAAAGAGCGTTTCCTTAGTTATTTAAAGAATAGTTGGTGATATTTATAGTAAAAATATTACTTATAAGAGTGTTCAAAATCTCATATTGGACTAAAATAATTAAAATTACGCGCGAAATGCTATTGAATTTCTACAGGTGTGACAATAACTTGAAGATGGTTAAATATTTTTATCACGTCGTGTCCCTCTCTCTAAGGTCTTTGTTTATTCTGTTGATCAACTATTGCACCTCATAAATTAATTATCTGTATTCCAATTTCTGATCCCTCGTGGTGACTCGCGCACAATCAAAGTGAAAAACACAATTCAAGGATTACGGAAAAGCAATGGTCCAGTTGACGACAGACGCTTCTGATGCATAATGGCGAATGTGAACTCTTGCGTTTCGCTTCATTCGCCCAGTCGCCGCAGGCGCTTGCCGGGATAAAATCTAAACAACTGTTTACCCTTGGTATTTTAAGGTCGTGACGAGTAATAATTCGCCTTCGATTCTATCGTCGGTCGGTTGCGCGGGGTTGTAACGCAAAACGGGCGTCCCGCTCCATTTTCCGCCGACAGTTACGATCAGCCGGCTTTTCCTTTAATTCGGTTTTCCTCCTTGGGGTTTTAACTTCGCCTTTTAACTTCGCCTTCCTTCACCTTGTGCCATAAACGATGGTCAAAGACGTCATTCCAAGAATATTCCTTCGGATTGGAGTAAATTATATTAGCTCTCCCCCCTTTGCGGCAAACAGGATGTAACGGATTCAGAAAAATTGACGAAAATCAATTTAATGTGTCAGAAACATTGAAAATTCTGAATTTTCAGTCGCCATGAAAATTGTATAAAGTCATCGAAAGACCTTCCCCTTTACGAATCCCCTCTGCGATCATTTCGGATTCCCCCTGACAGAGAATATTTATTTATTCTTCAGCTTTTTAAAATATTTTGGAGCAAAAATAACGATTCTCAAAAGAAAATCAATAATTGGTAATGAAACTCTTTTAAGACTTGTAGGAAGACTCGTGAAATTTAGCGCGCGCAATTAATAAACAATCGGTAAAATTAATAATAGAAACAATGAACACTAGTTAAAATTTGGTCTAAGGGAAAAAGATTCGCCCCCGCGGCAGTAAAAAAAGAAGGATGCGCACTAAATTTCACGAATTTTCCCGTAAGTCTTAAACGGGTCTAAGTTAGGTTAGGCCTGTCTTAAAGTCTCATATCTGCAATTCAAAAATTCGAAAAAATTAAAGAAAAAGTCTAAGAGTGTGTCAGTCTTAGTTTTTAATTTTCTTTTTGAATCTGAATCCAAACAACATAATGTCTAAAATCGGGACATAAGACGTCTTAAAGATCATCTTTAAGATGCCTTTCAGACGATTTATATATAAATGTCTTTAAGTTGTCTTAAAGATTATCTTTAATACGTCTTTTGTCCCGATTTTAGACATTATGTTGTTTAGCAAGTCAAAATATACTTTTGCCATAAGAAAATTTAAAAAAACGAGTTTCCACTCCTCCCCCCAGAACTGAGAAAAATCCAACCAGGAGAAATGGGAAGGGGTTAAAAATAATTTTTTTATTTCAAGGTGATAATATAGGAAGAAGAAGGTGTTAGTCATTATCTATTTTTAACATTTTCAAATTAATGCGGATAAAATTCCTATGAAAGAGCGCTCATAAACAACCTGCCCAGACAATATAATGTCGAAAATCGGGACATAAGACATCTTAAAGATCATCTTTAAGATCATCTTTCAGACGATTTACGTATGAATATCTTTAAGACGTCTTAAAGATTATCTTTAAGACATCTTATATTCCGATTTTAGACATTATGTTTCCTGGATGTATATTCGCAAAGATTTTCATAACTGTTTCTGTATTTAACGGCTTTGTCAAAATTCAAAAATACCATTAATTAAACACGTTAAAATAACATGAAAAATTACTGAAATACACAATACACAAAGAAAAACAAATTTTCATTTGTCTGCGTAAAAAGTTAAGATATATTAAGTGAATAAAAGGATCACTCGTGTTTAGGATCAATTCGCTTCGGCTGCTATTCAGATAGCAATTACCCGAACAAAAATTGAATCTAGTGATTGTCTAGTAATGACACAGAAAAGTTGGGTCTTACATCGTTACTAGTTAGGAATGTAACGCTTACTTCTCTTAGTGGCTGTACCAGAAAAATTATCTAGTAGCTAGATACAAAACAATAATTTGTAATTATAATTGGTATAAGTACTAGACAGTTCTGATATCCAATTTCTATTCAGGATTTACCGATGATTTTCTATCTCGTTACTGTGTAGTCTTTTTCATCTAGCCACTAGCTACGTAATTGTCTGGGCAGATTGTTTATGAGCGCTCTTCCATAAGAATTTTATCCGCATTGATTTGAAAATGATAAAAATAGATAGTGACTAACATCTTCTTCTTCCTATATTATCACTTTGAAATAAAAAAATTATTTTTAACCCCTTCCCATTTCTCCTGGTGGGATTTTTCTCAATTCTGGGGGGAGGAGCGGAAACTCGTTTTTTTTTTATTTTTTTATAGTTATTAAATAGTCCTGACATTCAAAAGTAGGACTGAGTAGGAATATTTAGCCAGTCACGAGCTAGTGACTGGCTAGAAAACTTATCTAGTCATTACTATCTAGCTATTAGTCTTGAAATCTGCTCTAAGGTAAACATCCTAGTGATTAAAAGTGTACCGATAATTGAATTACTAATAATATGCTTGTGTTTGTTAAGATGCTTATCAATAAATGAAACAAAGTCACAAAGTAACTAAATATTTATTTTCATTTATTATATTGTTTTGTATATTGAAAAACATTTCAACAAAGAAAAATACAAAACCAATATGTCAATCATTGTGACATGTATGTTTGACCACTGGAACGTTTACCTTAGATGTCACAAACATAAAGTCTTAAATAGCTCAGTGGGAAGAGTGGTTGCCTGACAAGCGGAAGAACCTGGGTTCTCGATCCCAGCCGAGTCTAATGTTTTTCACCTCATATGGCATTAAAATGGACATCTACAGATACCACATAAGCACCCCCCGGTCAAAGTTTTTCTGATGTTCCTTTCGTGTGGATGCCATAAAATTTATTAAATCCGAAGAAATATTTTTGAGTTGAAGTAATATATGAGAGAAAATTTAGATTAAGAACAAATAGATTTGCACTGTACATTCAATATGAAATTCCTCTATCTTTAAGAATAGTGTTTAAGATTATTTTTCTCTTGATTTCACAGCAATCCTCTTAAGACCATATATGAGTAAAATCTTCTAAGATTTAGAGAATTTCACTTCTGTTAAAATTATTTTTTTTTTGGGTGCATATACTTGTTGCGGGTTAAGTTTTAGAACCAAATTCGAAGAATTAAGGAAAATACAAAACCAATATGTCAATCGTTGGGACATGTATGTTCGACCACTGGGATGTTTACCTTACTAGATACATTTTTGCTCGGGTAACCGATTTTGTCACTACTGACTCTCTCTCTCAAATTTGCGACACTCGTCTCTCTCTCTCTCTCTCTCTCTCTCTCTCTCTCTCTCTCTCAAATGCCCTCGCTATAGTAACTTTTTGTTGGAATACATATGAAGCCTTTGAAATGTCATTGTGAGGAGAAATGCAAAGTTGTTAAAAATGCTCAGACACGAGTGAGTCTCTTATTTACACTTTAAGAGTTAAAATCCCAATGAAAAATTTGTCATATATAATTATATAAAATTATATAAAATTATATATAATTATACATAATTATATATTATTATGTATCAAATTTGTCCATTCATGTTCATTCTATTTATATATGTAATTATACATAATTACATTCTATTTATATATGTAATTATACATAATTACATTCTATTTATATATGTAATTATACATAATTACATTCTATTTATATATGTAATTATACATAATTACATTCTATTTATATATGTAATTATACATAATTACATTCTATTTATATATGTAATTATACATAATTACATTCTATTTATATATGTAATTATACATAATTACATTCTATTTATATATGTAATTATACATAATTACATTCTATTTATATATGTAATTATACATAATTACATTCTATTTATATATGTAATTATACATAATTACATTCTATTTATATATGTAATTATACATAATTACATTCTATTTATATATGTAATTATACATAATTACATTCTATTTATATATGTAATTATACATAATTACATTCTATTTATATATGTAATTATACATAATTACATTCTATTTATATATGTAATTATACATAATTACATTCTATTTATATATGTAATTATACATAATTACATTCTATTTATATATGTAATTATACATAATTACATTCTATTTATATATGTAATTATACATAATTACATTCTATTTATATATGTAATTATACATAATTACATTCTATTTATATATGTAATTATACATAATTACATTCTATTTATATATGTAATTATACATAATTACGTATAATTATATATATAAATTCATATATAATTTTACATAATTGCGCATAGATTTATATGTAATTATACATATTGTTATACATAATTGTGTATAATTATATATAATTTTATATGATTATATATAATTATACATAATTATGTATGGACAAATTTCATACATAATTTTGTATGAAAAATTTTTCATCGGGATACTTTGGATCAATTGCAAATTTTTCAAATTAGATAAATATTTTAACTTGTCCAGAAATATTTACAACTTTATAGAACAAAAACAGAATATCACGTTTGTTTTTGTTCACGTGAATTTCCCTTGGAATTTGTGCGATATCGAGTGTCGAGTTTTCGCGATTTAAAAGCGAACAAAGGTCAATCAACAATCGCCTCTCTATGCGCGGGTATATGCGCGCTCCTCTTCTCACCCCCTCTCTTCCCTTTCCTGTTTCATTCGGCTACGAAAGGCTGCAAAAGTCAAAGGCAATATCTGGCAGGGGGAGCCGTATGCAGAGTGGTTGACATTTCGCTCCTTTCTCTCGACGTGCAATCTCGATTTTATTTCCCGCGCGAGTACGCGCCTCGGGTGTATCGTGGGGGCCGCTCGGATTGGAAACAACAACAACCCTTAGTTAATTACGCCCCCTCCTCTCTCTTTTAATTGTCTCGTTTCTCAAGACGAGAGCGAAACAACGTGTTGCGACGCGATGTTCGACATGCTAACGATCCCGCGAGAAGGACAGATAAATAGATCGATCCCACGATCTCTCGTGGCGGACGCGCCGATCAAGGCGGCGTTCCGCGCGGGCAGACTCGGCGAACTTGAACTTGAGAAAAAATATGCGAGCGTCGCCTTGAGGAGTTTCTCTGTCGGCGATGAGATCCGGTTGAGTGAGAGCGAGCGAGCAAAGGAAAGAGATAAAAGAGAGAGATAAAAGCAAGGAGGAGGAGCGGCAGCAGGAAAGAGAGAAAGAGACGGTCGCCGAAACAGGACCGACCGTATTGAGAAAATTGTACTAGCACGGAGGCCACGCACGCGAACTACGTCGACTTCTCCCTCGTGCTTGTGCTTTTATTTCCTTGATTACGCCGTGACGTAAACCGCCCGCGGCTGTCTCGCGTGTTAAGCGAATTACACCCGGCGGGTCGCGGTGCGCGATCACTCTACTTCGCTCGCCATTCAGAGAAATTCTCTCTCGGTATCTCGCCCGGCGGATAATTGAATTGTTGCGTTATCTTTGACAGGTGTTATCTGTTCTTGCTGATTCGGCCGCGGCCTGGGAGCTACCGATTAGCCTGCTCCGACCATCGCAGAAAGTATTGCTGGTAATCACTAAAGGAAGAAGTTGTGATCAACTATTGTTCAGTGGGGTTCAGTAGTCATTTCATAAATTGCTATTACTATTATATATGATGTATTTATGGTTGAATTTGAATAAACTTATCCGGTAGGATGGTACAGCCAAACCAATGTTTGATTATTTCGTTTAAATAATGCAAAATATCTGACGTTTTATTTTCGCGTCACTATATTTTGTCTATCATGCTATAGAATAATTTATTATTGACCAATTAATAATATACTTTTCTATATAAGGGTTATGCTTATAACATATTCTTGTATCGTTTAGAAGACATTATATTTATATATCTGCTGACAAGTATTGATAACAACGCAATAACAATCAATATGCGACGAATATTAATATTAGTGAATCAATAACCCCATTACTTTTAGATTTAAAAAAACATTATAATGATTAAAGCAAAAAATAATTTTGAAAGATATAAAGTATGAAAGTATATAGTCTTTCTCTGTAAAATATAAGGTATGAAACAATTCATAATAATTATGAGAAAATTTATTTATTTTCTTCGTTATCAGGGAATAATTTATATCAATAATTTAATAAAAACAAGAAAATTCAGTAGTTAGTAGATTATAGATTATTATTGCCACCGTAATCACTGAACTAGACTAAAGTGTTAGTAATATTTCGTAATTTAAGTACTCAAAATTAACTACTAGTAATAAAATTACTGAGCAATATATATAGTAATTTATTCAATCACACAGTAATATTTTTCTTTAAGGAAGACCGAATCTTCTATTAGAAGATAAAATCGTAGCGATAACGTAATATAATACCATAAGTTAATAACATACATAAAGTAAACGTATGTTAAATTGTGTTCAATATTTAATAAATAGACTCAGAACTGAAATTGCTTAATTTTTATAAAGATTTGCGATATCTAATGATTTTTTATTATATAACTAATTGAAACCTAAAGTATAAAATATTTTAAATTAACTTCTAATAGATATATAAAATTTAATATATATATAATATAAAATAGATATATAAAATAGTTTAACAAATTAATAACAATTTTAAAGTGTACGAGTGAACTTCTCAATGCCCAAACAAACTAGAATATTTATTTCGTTTGTTCAACTTCCTTTATCTAATTATCCGGATATGATTATCATGCAAGTAAAATTATTAATTGATTATACCGATCCTAAGATAATAACTATGATTTATTGACTATAATTATGACTAAATATTATATATAGTAATATATGTGCGAATAATTTATTAAGTGGTTTATCACTATCAATTTATTAGTAAATATTTTATAAGTTATATATTTAATATAAAATTTTACAATGCTTTTTTACAATGTTTTAACTAACTCCCAACTGATATCGACAATTGAAAAATCTTTTGTTAAATGGTAATAACGCGAAGCTTATTGTTATAACATATGACTGTATATGAGAAAACTGAGTTAATATATCGATTATAATAAAAATAGAGTAACATTTCAGACTAATAACGATAAGTTTCTGTATATGTTTGGAGATAAAAACATATACGGAATCAGCAATCTGGCAATCAGGCAATGAGTACTTTTATCTTAAGGAAAGGTTCTGGCTGAGATAGCCGAAAAATAGAAAGTTTTCATGAATTTTTTTTCAAAGGAATGAATAAAAATATCGATATATAAGGTTTTAGCCATACTATGTATCATTATCTTAAATATAAAAAAGTTATAAAAAAAGAAATTTCGTGCAGGTTATCTATATATGAGTGCGGTTATTGCTGAATGTCTCTAATTATTGGACAACATTACAACTCGTATAATAATCTGAAACAAGTTACATGAGAAAAATTGAAAAGTGTATTAAATTTGCTAGAGGATAAACCCAATTCCTTTAGAAAACTTCTAAAATTGGTATTTTCTTCGGAACACTAAATAAAAAAGAAACAAAGAGGAAAATTTCTTGTAACTTCGAAGTGACATCATTTTGTTAAATTTTGACTTTCTACAAAGGTTCATTTTTTAGCAAATTCAATACAGTTCTTAAATTTTGTTGTCCTATCAATTTTAAATTATTATACGAGCTATCATGTTGTCAATCAGCTAGAGGCGTCGGGCAATATTACATTCAGTACCAAAAACCTGGAAGACGAAATTTCAATTTTTTTATTAAAAAATAATTTTAAGTAATTTATGTCTATTTCTTTGAAAAAAAATTTTAAAATGTACGAGTGAACCTCTCAATGCTCTCAAATAAACTAGAATATTTATTTCGTTTGCTCAACTTTCTTTATCTAATTATCCGGATATGATTATCATGCAAATAAAATTATTAATTGATTATACCGATTATAAGTCAATAACTATGATTTATTGACTATAATTATGACTAAAAATTATATATAGTAATAATTATGTGTGCGAAATATATTTTTCGATTAAATGGTCTAAACTAGAGTCTCCCTCCTTAACTACTTTCTTATAATTAGAGGTATAAATATTTGAGAAAGGGATATAAAATCGACAGTCAACGCCGTGAAGATTCAGGTGAGCAAAATTGGTTTATTGAAACTAGTATTGCACAAACATAACATGTTGCGCTCACTGAGACGAGCCCGGTGCAGTCGCAACGATGCGTCGTCGATCGCAGTAGTCCCGTGATCCGTCCGTCATAATGCTTAGCTCGAAATCCGCAGTCTAGATTCGGAGTGAAATTTACAGCAGAATAGGCGCTGAGTACGCGGCGTATGCAGGCGCGACGGCGTGGGTGCTGTAAGCCAAGGGTGCGTAAGCCGCCGCCGCGATTGGAGCCGCGGCGATCGGCGCTGCAGCTGCAAGAGGAGACGCGACGATCGGCGCTGCAGCGAGGGTGTTGTAATTCCTGGCGACGTATTGGCTGCTACTGGCAGTGACGATCGGCGCCGGTACGGCCGCGACCGCGGGCGCCGCCGCCAGGAGGTGTCCCGGCGCAGGTGCAGGCGCGGCGGAAACGACGGCCAGAAGGATGGCGATGATGCACTAGAAGAACCAGTCGGTTCACTCGTTAATTAGCCAAGATTGAGAACACGGCGGTGGTCTAGTGAAGAGTGAAATGAGAGCGTAAGCGCGCTTCCAGGTGAGGCCGATGAGAGAAGCCCCGCCGCGCCGGTCGTTCTCGTCTTCTTCGCGAGATCTCGTTTAGTTGGAAATGTGCCGCGTTTTTCATTGGAAAGAAAAGAAAGGAAAGAAACTCGCGACATGATAAGAGTCTCTATAAAGTTTCCATGCATTTCATCTCCGTGGGGAATGTAGAGAAACGTAACACACAATTAATATAATAGTTCAATGTAACTTAATTATATAACTGATGAAGATATAATAACAGCCCGTCCAACATCAATTAACAATTATAAATTATTAATTATTATTACAATGTTATAATTTTTCACTCAGTAATGTAAGTGTAGTATAACGCATGCTGTACATAATAGTTACATTGTTAGGAAATTATAACATTGGTATGTGTTACTAATGTTAGTGTTAGTTGGTGTTTTTATGTTGAAAAATAATGTTTAATGATATAAATAATAATATAAATGTACATTATATAAATATAATGTACATTTATCTTATTTATACTTATGATATAAATATTTATTATATATAATTTTATATATATATATATATATATATATATATATATATATATATATTTTATATATTTTATATATTTATATATATTTATATATTATATATATTATATATATTTATATATATTTATATATTATATATATTTTATATATTTTATATATATATATATATATATATATATATTATTACATATGTATGTATATATGCAAATATAATTTAATAACGTAAATGATATTTTTTCTAATTATTTTAACGATTGTATTAGAAAGTTCGATTTCTATAAAATAGTTTTGAATAAGAAAATTCGAAATATAGATTTTAAGTAATTGTAATTGTAACTTGAGGGGGACGCCTCACCTGCTTGAACATGTTGTATAGTTTGGCGTCGAGAATGCTGTTCGAAGCGAAGAAAGAAGCTCGAAGGATCTGCTTTCAGTGTCCAAAAGCAAAAGCCTTTATACCACTTAGTTGAACCCCCAACTGGCACTTCGTCAAGGTCGTCGGTGTCACTACCTCCTGGTTCACGAGTGACCGACGTCGACGGACGAACCGCGCCTCTTTCTCTCTGTCTTGGCACGACTCTTTCACCGAGCACGACGAGCATCCTCAAGTGGCTTTCCTTTCGTAGTCGACGTTTTCGTCACCGATTTGCAACGGTTCAAAAGTCTTCAATTAGCGACTAGGAGACTGCTAGTTGCGCCAACCATTGTTCATGTTCATCAAGTCTCCCCTTAAGAAGTTTATTTACTTAAGCCAAACTATTCAAAATTATACAAAAATTTAACATAGTATTTATTGTACTAAAACACATTTGTAATTAAAGTTTCATGTGATTTATCTGCATGGTTTATGAGAAATTTAATATTAAATATGACACTTTATTACACGTATAACCTTATGAATATGATACTTTTCTACACATATAACCTGGAATAATCATTATTTCAATGTAACTTCGTAAAAAATGATACTATCTAAATAAAAAACTTACCATTATAAATATTACATATTAAGAAACGAGGAAGGAAGAATAATAAGGGAGACCGAATCTAAATGGGCCCAGAGGCATCTTGCTCATGTGCTTTCTTCAATATTTATTTTGAGAGGAACAATGAATACAAAATTACGAAATAGTCCTTTTAGAACAGAAATGCTTTTGTTTGATTACTTGAGTTTTATTAAAATCGAAATAGCATTACAGTTAAAAAATAGAAAAATTGCTTTAGTAATAGCAACGTATATACATATAAATTTTCGAGGTTCTCAAAATTTTATATTAATATTTTTCAAATTAAAAAAAGAGAAAAAGGTCGAGTCGAAACGTATATAATGTTGACATTGTAATTATATTTTTTTTATATAAATAGCACTATACATCTGTACCTGGCTCTTATAGGCTCCTTTCTTCTCTTCCTTTAATTTGATTTATATCTTAGAACCAACTCTTTTCTCTTTTAACTTTTAATTAATATTTTTCATCGTGAATGAATAAAGTTAAGTGACGTGTTACTAGCTAGAGTAAAGTTTCTTACAAATAATTATATACTTTATTTCGAATAATATAAGTAGCTTTCATTCATAAAATTATGAAATCGAGCATGTGGGTGAACGAGATAAAGTTGGTCCATAATTAAAAGCCAGTAGGAGGACTGTGGAGAGTTCTCGCGGAAATTCCAGAACTACTAACCAGGATACACATTTTATATGTGACCTTACCCTGCGATATTGGACAACTGAACCCGGTAAAAGATGGCAATGTTAGCGTATATTTGTATTTTGATTATTATAAAATAAAATATGCAGTTAACAGGATCGTGGCGAGCATTAACACATAGAAAAAGGCTGCCTCTATCATGGTTATGCGGTTAGTCACAACACCTGTTTGTCTGAGAAGTTGTAACTTCGGAATTCTGAAATATGAGGCATCTAGCCTCTCCTCTATTCACTATAATGTAGGCCAGAAAATTGCTGTTTTATATTTTAAGTAGCATTATACTGAATAAAACGTGACAAGGTAGTATCAGAAATTAGTTTCAAAAATTAACATTTATTATTTAGATAATAAAATAAATATGTAAAAACGTAATTTTGTTTGATAAATAGAATAAATTTATGAGTAGCTCTCTTAATGCGCTACTGTAAATACGCCCTTTAAGCGATTCGAAAATATATACCTATTGAATAAATTCTTTAAAAGAAAATACCAAAGATGTCAACTCGAACTTCTTTATTCTCAGATTTCTCATATCACAATACTATGCTGCTTTATTGGTATCTTCTTTTTGGTATTTTTTCTCTGCATGCTGGAGAAGTGTCTCTTTTTTTATTAAAACATTTTTTTTCCATGGATTTCGCAACGTATTCCCGTATGTAATAGAAGGATTTGGTTTTCAGCAATTCTCAGAAGATAAATTTGAACCCCGCATTTAGATACCTATTGGATAATGAGCTTCAGACGCATTCTTTTGCCCTTATTCAGACAAAAGTGTTGTGATTTTTCTGCTATTAACTATATCTTACACTTTGAAGAGTATTGAGTCATAAAGTCTCTCATACGTTTCAATCGCCAATTAAAACTAAACTCCAACAAATCGTCACATTATTCGACGTGTCAACTACACTGTAAAAAATTTATGTAAAATTACATCTGTTATAGTGAGTAATTTTGAGACTAACTATTATAGATGTAAATTTACACACGTAATTATTGCATAAAAATATATTTATATAGACGAAAGACATTTTGATACGTGTGTAAATTTACAACTATAATATTTGGTCTCATAATTACATGGAATTTTACATTAATTTTTTACAGAGTAAGACGAGTCAACAAGCCGGAGATTCACGGATTGATGGATGAACTAGGCGTCCAAGGATCCACGTGGGACCAATGCTACGATTGCTAATTTGGTCCAACGCACGAATAGCTGTGCCCGCTAATTGTAAACCGCCTGCCGTAAGTCGCTTCCATAACGTAATCATTTCCCCTGTCGCGCAATCTTGCCACACATTGTATTCAACCACGTATCTAGGTATGAGGGTTACATAATCACCAGCCACGCTCGTTTACATAATTCCGATTGGACAAATTCCCTGAACGTAGCACCTGGACGTAGTAAATGACTTCGTGAATCGTGCGCACCACTCGTTTTAAAGGCCACGTTGCTTGATCAAGGTTTCAATTAGAAAAATTTAATCTACCGTTGCCAATTTGAATTCCCACTTCGGGGATATGCAAGTTTATAGAATCGTTGGTAATTTATAAGCTCTTTGAGCTCTAAAAATAAAGTTTTAATAATAATTCTGATGGAACAAAATATAATAACGATAATAGTAACTTATTGATACAGAAACTTCGATGGTGTACATATATATATATATATATCACGTATTATATACGTATTATAACTAAATATATACATATATAACCAAAAATAAATAAACTACTTATATAAAACTTTTTTTATAAAATAAATTTAATGTAACGAACCGAAATATATAACAAAAAAATAATCTTTATTTTACATTTTATTTTACATTTTATTTATTTTTCATCTTAATTTTACATTATTTTATACTTTGACATTTTTAATCTAGCACACCAAGATCATTAATAATTTTGCTATCTACAAGCACAGACATTTAAATTTATTATTATATATTATTACTATTTCTATGTTTACCACTACAATGATTATATCAAAGTTGCATCGGTTACCAATTTTTTAACTAAGTTAAAAGATACAGGTAAGTTTTAAATTTTTTAAATCTTTATAAGTTTTAAGTAATTTTAAACTTTTTAAAATAATTTTAACATTTTAAAATAATTAGTTTAATTTAGTAAAAGTTACAACATTTAAAAAAATAATTAACGTAAATTAAAAATTGATTTATTTGAAATTAAGTTCAAAGTTATTAGCTTTTTAACTTAACTTTTAACTATTTAACTAATTATTATCTAACTCTGTAGTTATATATTATATCTCGCTTTCTCTCTCTTTCTCTCTCTCTCTCTCTCTCTCTCTCTCTCTTTCTCTCTCTTTCTATTACTTATTACTATTTAAACTAAAATCTCATTTGAGAACATCTAACTTTATAACTCAACAAATTGAGACCTTGGACACATTCGTATCCGGCGAATTAGCGATCTATCTGACGAGTCGAAATATAGTTACGACGCACTCGACGTCGTCATTGTGAGTCAAGTCGCGATTTTAGCACGACATTCTGGGTCACAGACAGGTAACCTAGGTGGCCGTTGGTTTATGTAACGTTCCCGCTGTATGGACTCCCCCAACTAATGGATCACGTAGCTGAGGAAAGTGCGTCGGATCACGGCTGATCGAGACGAAAGCGATCGACATCGCAGAGATGGATATTGCTCTGGTTTTGGCGTCGCAACCACGAGTTCCTGTTCCCCGCGACACGCGGGCGCAGGGCGAGAGGAAGAGAGACACGCGCATGGGAGCCTTCAGCCTGATTACTTCAGCGAGTTGGCCGGTAGCTGGGAACTCGAATCTCGTCCAACCACATCGTCTCGCGCAACCTTGAAAGGTGTATCCTGCTTCTGATCGCACGTCACGGCGACACGGCAAAAACATATCCCGGCGGATCGTTTGCATAAAATATCCGTTCGAGGGCACGAGTCGATCATTGATCCCGGGCGCCTTATCCCTTTGACTTCTTTACAAAGGGACGCGCCGGTGTATGTGAGCCGATCGGGGAGGAAAAATCGTGAGAGAAGGACGCAGTGACGAAGGCTTGAATGCGGGAAGCTATGCTTGAAACAAGAAAGCAGTAACACGTAATTTTACATTGAAGAGAGTAACTATTAAATGAAGTAGCGCGACATAAATCACGTCTCCTCCTCAAATTTTGTAAAATCTTCTATAAATTCTGTGAATAAAACGCACAGGATAAAAATACATATTCGGTTTATTTAACTAATTTCATTTAAATCCAGCAATTAGAATAAGCATTTTTAGACTGTATAGATATTAGAAAACTCATTCGTACGTTTTTCAAGATTTTATTATTTTTTTTTAAATAATTCCAAAACTTTTCATATCTGTTAATAATAAATATTTATAATTAAATTCTCAATTAATTGTAAAAAAATCATTAAATATTGTGCAATTTTAAATTTTAATTTGTACATTTTTTAATTTTTATTATTTTTGGAACAAAACTTTTTATATGCATTCATGATAAAGATTTATAATTCAGTTGTCAATTAATTGTATAAACGAATTTTTAAATCATATATCATTAAATAATAATTAAGTAATTTGTATATATTTTTATTATTTTTGGAACAATTTAAAAACATTTTATATCCATTAATCATAAATATTTATAATTCAACTACCAACTTATTGTATAAATAAACTATTAAATATCGTGTAAATAATAATTGAACAATTCGTATATCTTTAACTCTTATTAGTTTTTAAACAATATCAAAATTTTTTATTTTCATTAGTAATAAATTGTTGTACTTCAGGGCTCAATTAATTATATAAGATATAATTTAATAATTATGATTGAAATATTTTAATATGTATAATAAATATTACACTTAAATATATAATAATAAAATAAATAAATATTATGTGTATGATTAACTATTAACTATTAATTTAATGTAATATTAAATTTTAAGTATTAATTAAGTAATATTAATTATATAAATAATATAAATACTATATAAGTAAAACAATAAAATATTGTGCATATTTGAGAAATAATTAAACAATTTTTACATTGTACATTTTTAAATCTGTATTTTTCAAATAGTTTTATAATTTTTCGTATAAGTTAATAAACTTTTATAATTCAGTTTTATATAATTAATTATATAAATGGATCATTGAATATATCGTATGTATCCTTATGTAACAATTAAGCAATATTTTGTATCATTAGACATCCGCTTATCGGGACGCTTACCTTACATAACACGATTATTTAGAGATTCGTGTTATTGCATTTGAAATCATATGATTACGAGACAATATCATATATGTTACATTTCAAGGATACACCATGTACTCATATAGAACACTCAACTTAATTTTAAACTCTACACGACTCGGTTCTATATCGAAGCGAACGATTTATAATTAAATCAGGACGAGCATTCCGAAATATGCTATGGTACTAAAAAAATTTATAGTTCACATTATATATTATCATATATATTATACAAGGTGTCTCATACTCTCCTCCGGGCATTTTGTGGGAACGTAGAACAAGTTGAGGTGTATCGTTTTGCGACATTCGCAATAATTATCGAGATATTAATTGTAGAAAACTTGTAAATAATCATGCAGAATATGGTAAATGAGTTATAGTAGCGACGACTGCCGTCGTGTACTTATACTTTAGGTCAAATTGAACAAAAAATTCCTCTACCATTTACCAAATAATCATATAGATTTTTAATTATCAATTAAAGAAGATTATTGCACGATTTTGCGTGATAATGTACTCATCTTCTTTAATTAATAATTAAAAATCTATGTGATTATTTGCAAAATGGTAGAGGACTTTTTTGTTCAATTTGACCTAAAGTATAAGTACACGACGGCAGTCGTTGCTATTATAAACTCATTTAACATATCCTGCATGATCATTCACAAATTTTCTACAATTAATATCTCGATAATTATTGCGAATATCGCAAAACGATATAGGACTTTTATGTTCACCGCAACCTGTTCTATGTTCCCACAAAATGGCAGGAGGAGAGTATGAGACACCCTGTATATGTGTGTGTGTGTGTGTGTGTATACAGAGTGAGCCATTTTAATCGACGGATCCAAATTGCTCCTAAAACGCCAGCTACAAAAATGGTTAAGACAAGAATTGTAGAGGACAACGGGAGTCATTTTACCGTGCTAATAATTTTGACCTTCAGATCGATTTTCAAGGTCATTCGAAGGTCAAAGTCATTTTTTAAAATTAGAACTCCTATTTTTGACACCGGATTCGAAAAGAGCAGAAAATTTTACGTTAAAAATGATATTTAGATTTTTTTTCTGAGTCCAAGAAGGTCAAATAAAAAATGATTAAAAACAACTTAGAAGCTGTTAATGTTAATTTTAAAGATTTTTATGCATGATAAGTGTTTCGCGGTACTAACAAATACTAATAGAAGAAAAGTTGCGAAACGTTGTCATTCCATTTCTGATATTGATGCGCAATAATCTCACTTTGATATGATTATTAATAAGGCGTAATAAATAAAATTTTAAAAGTAAAAACAAACACTTTTAAAGTATTGCCTTTAACAATTTTTCTTTTTTGAGTGCAGGGTAACTTGAAAATTTTTTTTTAAATAAGGCTGAATATCCACGTCCACGTCGTTGTTTCCGGGTAACGCTAAAAGTATTGAATTAACATCTTCCAAGTTCTTGATCTACAATTCTTGTCTTAACCATTTTTTTGTAGCTGGCGTATTTTAGGAGCAATTTGGATCCGTCGATTAAAATGGCTCACCCTGTATATATATATATATATATATATATATATATTCTGTACATATTGTATATTATATATATTGTGGATTTTCAGGACATTCAGTTACAGTACATTTCGAAATATAGTCTACACATCATGTGTCCTTATAGAAATAAAGCGATCTTGCTCCTATGTTCAAATGGCACATTTGACCTATTTTGAATTATCGTACATGATCTTGCAAATTTTTCACGAATTGCACACCGCTCACTCGGACTCTGATTTACACGTCGAAAGTGGCAGCAATGGCCACACGTGATTGCACCAGGTTGATTAAACCGACATTACCGATTCGTACGTGTTGGCTCGTTCATCTGAGCGGAATAATTAATTGTCGAATCGTTGCATTTCTATCTAATTTTTTTACGAGATGCACATTATTATGTAGTTTACGTAAGCGACCGGTTACGCATCTCAGTCAAAATCCGTATCAGTGCAGCGGCCTCGGGAGCGATGACGAAAATTCAGCCCGATCCTGAAATGGGGACCGATCAGTTATTCCGGATACACCTCGCCCCCGCGAGTCGTACAGCAAATCGTGATTCACAGTGGGAGAGAGTCTTTGTTCGCGAGGGAAGGCCCCGTATAAAAGACACCGAGGTAATCGAGAAGAGCATCGCAGTTTTCGCAGCGAGACAATCACTTACAACACGATCAATATGATGACCAAAGTCCTCGTAAGTCCTCGCGAGCATTCAATGCGCACTAACACGTCACGAGTCATAAGAGCGACTCTTTGTACTCACACAAAAAATTATATTCTGTGTATTTTTGCGAGAAATTTTTTTAAACATTATTTATAACTTTCGTCATTATTCTATTTGTTATCTTTGTAAGATTAAGGTGCTAATATCTGGATACTAATCACGTTGGTACCGAACTCTAGATATTCTTATCGTTTTGGTTTTTAAATACGAATATTTAAATTTTTAACGGAGAATATATGTATGTATTCAACATATATATATTATAAAAATAACAATATTCAAAGTTAGATACGTTATCACCTTTCACCTTAATGCCTGATTTTTAATATGTGCAGAAAAAATAAAAGATATTAATTTGGTGGGTATTAATATAACATACATTTACTTAAATCTATATTCTTTTATTCAAATATAGAATAAACAATTGCTTCCAAGTGGTTTTTTAAGAAAAGTATATTTTTTTATTTAAAAAATGTTTTACAGTTTTATAGTTTAATATAAATCAATATATCATAATAAATGTTATCAGTACTCGCTCAATAAATATCTTTTTATTTCTTAAATACTTTTTTCCTCACAGTGTATACACACAGACATATACATTAGATGGCAGGGTAAATCACTTAACGTTAAAATTCCAAATATCTCTGCTGTTTTTTTATATTAGAGAAAAATGTGTGAAAAATATAAATTGTGTGATTAGAAGGGATAATATATTGTGGTCAGCTAATTTTTCAACATTACACAATTTATTAGATTCTATCTATTTATTAGAATATCTATATTGTTCTTTTATATTGTTTTTATATAGGGAGCAATGAGTAAGCAATGAATTGTGTGCTTGAAAGGAGGGTTGGCTGTCCGCAATATTTATCCCTTCCAACCACACAATTTATTTCTCATACATTTTCCTCTGACATGAAAAAACAACAGAGATGTTCCAGAATCTTTTACTTTTATTAAATGTTAATTCTTTTATAAATTTGTTAATTGTCACGTAATACATTCATTGCAGGTTCTCCTTGGCGTCCTCGTGGCAGCCTGTTCCGCCGGAGTAGTCCCAGCAATCCCGGCCGCGGTCCCAGCCGCTCTGACAGTCGGAACTTACGCTACGAGTTACAATGCACACGCCATCAATCACGCTATAGCCGCCCCGTACGTAGCAGCGCCGGCGATCGCAGCTGCACCTGCAGCACTCGCGACTGCACCGCTCGCCTACTCCGCTTACCCGGCCACCTATGCGTATTCCGCCCCGATCATCACTGGAAGACGTTGAAAGGGTTCGCGCATTGCCGAAAAATCAACCGCACTGACCTCGAATCGACGAAGAGCGATCGATAACGGTCGTTATCGATACGCCAACGTTTATTGTTCTTTTTGTAAATATTATTACCATTGTAAATATACGGCTGCCCGGCCGATGTGAAGTGCGCTTTACATCGGCACAAAATTTATCCGCAGATCAATATATCGTCTTTGAACCGTTGAGTCGATTTTGCTTCGTATATCTCCTCTCATCTCCTCTGCGCCTGATCGTAATTTAGTAATAATCGCCGAATCTGATCTCGTGAACCGTGGCCCTTCTTGAATAGAATTAGAATTCTATTCATAGAATTCAAGAATTCACGTTAAATGTAAGTAAAGAGAAGATTTATTTAGGCTCGGTTCAGAAAAAACAATGACAAGCGACGTTCTCTTATTAGAATTTCAAATTTGTTTGGAATTCGTTTGGATCTGACACAATCCGATTAACCGATTATACAGATAGCGGACAAATGTGACGTTTCAAATTCAGGTTATCCGGGGATTTGTATTTTCCAAAGTATCTGAATAGTTGAAGCATCGAATCTGAGTCCGCAGACCGCATCTAAGTTTGCAGAGGAATCAACAAAACACACACAGGAAAATATCATTTCACATTGCTAAAAAAAACAACTAAACGATTTACTTTCATTCTTTTATATAAAAATGTATTGCCTGCGTTCTTACGAAAATGTTCTTGCCAAAAGTCATGGAAGTTAAAAATACTTCAATATTTCTATTTTTCGTATAAAAATTTATGATGCATGTGTGCGAATGTGTGTGTATACGCCCGCACTTTCAGGGATAAGGATTGATTCGAGAATCTTTTTATGAGAACGAGGCGTCGAGTTATAACGGGTCCTGGGTACCTATTATGGACTTCTTCAGAACCAATTCCGATCAGAATTGATTCCGAAGAAGCCCACAATAGGTACCCTAGACACCTATTCATCCTGAATTCATCCCTCTTAACGACGAATAAACGTAAGAAAATAGAAAGTTGCACACGAATCTTCGAGCCGGGCTGACGTGTGGCGAGACGGACCGCGAGATTTATAGAGATTACACTTATTAGCGCGAGAGCTTGTAAATAGCTTGATCAAACGCTTAGTTACTTTTATAAAAACGTGTTCTTTATCTCTCTATTCTCGGGCGCGAGTAAACGTAACAATATACAGGGTGAGCCATTTTAATCGATGGATCCAAATTGCTCCTAAAATACGCCAGCTACAAAAAAATGGTTAAGACAAGAATTGTAGAGGACAACGGGGGTCATTTTACCGTACTAATAATTTTGACCTTCAGATCGATTTTCAAGGTTATTCGAAGGTCAGTCATTTTTTTAAATTAGAACCCCTATTTTTGACACCGGATTCGAAAAGAGCAGAAAATTTTACGTTAAAAATGATATTTAGATTTTTTTTCTGAGTCCAAGAAGGTCAAATCAAGAACTTGGAAGATGTTAATTCAATACTTTTAGCTTTATCCGGAAACAACGACGTGGACGTAGTAAGTTCTGTTTCCTTTGGGTACTTGATTATCGTGAGTCCCCTTGCCTCTCACCATAACTGCAATTTATCATAATTATAAAGATGTTGTTTTTGCTCAACGGACTACAACAAAGGAAGATATGATGGAACAAATTCGTAGAGCTTGCGCAGCCATTCCTAGAGACACTTTGCTTTCAACAGTGAGAAATTTTGAACGACGTTTAAATTTGTGCCTTGAAGCAAACGGAGGCAACTTTGAACAGTTACTCCGTGGGTAATTATGATAAATTGCAGTTATGGTGAGGGGCAAGGGGACTCACGATAATCAAGCACCCCAGATGTGAGAGACAAGGCGACTCACGATAATCAAGCACCCCAAAAGAAACAGAACTTACTACGTCCACGTCGTTGTTTCCGGGTAACGCTAAAAGTATTGAATTAACATCTTCCAAGTTCTTGATTTGACTTTCTTGGACTCAGAAAAAAAATCTAAATATCATTTTTAACGTAAAATTTTCTGCTCTTTTCGAATCCGGTGTCAAAAATAGGAGTTCTAATTTTAAAAAATGACTTTGACCTTCGAATGACCTTGAAAATCGATCTGAAGGTCAAAATTATTAGCACGGTAAAATGACTCCCGTTGTCCTCTACAATTCTTGTCTTAACCATTTTTTTGTAGCTGGCGTATTTTAGGAGCAATTTGGATCCGTCGATTAAAATGGCTCACCCTGTATATACACCATATCTGACGATAATATATAAAACTCTCGTATGTGTACGTGTAGATTAGCTCAAACTAAGCAAAAAAGTCCTCTACAATTGTGCGAACAAACACGTAAAATTTTGAGTTATTAATTAGAGAAGATTTCCAGGTAGAACACAAAATCATTTTGCTGTCAAGATAATATCATTTTGACATCATTGTCATGAAATTGTCATGAAAATAGTATCGTTTGACATCATTGTTATATCATTTGACGTCATTTTGACTTTTATATGACCTTGTGTTCTACCTGGATCGGCGAATGATCAAACGGAATACGATGCGATGGTAATTTGCATTGTGTGCTTATGCATTAGGTCAAACTGAACAAAAAAGTCCCCTATCATTTTACAAATAACCACGTAGATTTCTTAATTATTAGTTATTAATTAAAAAAGATCGATAAACCCTCTCCGCCATATGTGTAATTATTCGTCAGTTTTCTTTAATTAATAACTCAAAATTTTACGTGGTAGTTTGCAAAATATAGAGGAATTTCTTTTTTTCAATTTGTTCTAATCTCTACACATACACGAGAGTCATATGTTATCATCAGACATCCTGTATATACAATACAATTGACAACATATTTTTACTTTACATCGCCTTTCTATAGTTTATTTTATTTTATATTATTTCTGATTTTTTTCAAAAGTTTTATCTCTGAATCACAATAAAACTTTACATACATCATACTGAATACTTAAAATATATAAACAAAAATTGAGATTCTTGCCGTTATTTCTTAACTACATTTTTTTTTGCTAAAGATAGCAACATTATATATCTCCTTAACACAGCATGGATAAGAATACTTTCAAGCAATAAGATGACATCAAATGAAGTATTAATGACGTATTAATAGGACTGGTCGCCACGATTGGAGCAGATCTTCGTGACTCAATAGCAATATTGTTGAACTAATACTCAAATTATGAAGACAATGCATTGCTCAAAATTCTCATAGTGAAATTTCACTTTGAAAGTAGAGACGCATTAATGACGACTTTAATGTCAATAATACGTGCCTGCTGGAGTTTACACTTCAAAGTAAAATAACTTTTGATCCAATTTTTTAGTCAATGTCAAATTCTTTGTGTCACACTTTTAGATGTGATATAAATTAATTTGTAATTTTTTTCAAAATTTTTATACATTATTTCTAAGACAGGTATTAAATAATAGGTATTAAATAATAGTTATCTTCAATAAAAATATTTTCTTGATAATAGTTTTAAATATATTCATCACAAATTTTAGAAAAATTCATTATCATGTAGTCAAAAGAAGAATTTATTCTTTTTATAAGAATATTACCCAAATTTATAATTAATAACCCAAAATTACTCAAATTTTATTATTAAGGCTTCTGGCCCCTCGCATTGTCTATCTTTGTTTAATGACGTCAAAAGCGAGAAAATGCATGCTAAAAATTTTTGCGAAATTCGTTAAAATAAAAATATATATCCATAAAGTAACACTTGCAATCGATTAAACAAATTTGTAAGATATTCCGTGCACTCCTTTTTTGCTCTAATCAATCAATAATTTGTCGTAAATTAACATAACATACAATTTATCTTCTTATTTCTTTGTCTATTTCCTATTTTTTTGTCTATTTCTATTCAAATTAATTTACAATAAATTATTGATTGTAGAGCAAGAAGGAAGTGCACGGAATATTTTACAAATTTTTTTAATCGATTGCAAGTGTTACTTTACGGATATATATTTTTATTTCAATGTATTTTGCAAAAATTTTTAGCATGCATTTTCTCGCTTCTGACGTCATTACAAAGAAATAGACAATGCGAGGGGCCAAGAGCTTTAAACATTATCCAAAAAAAGAGTTGATTCAACTCCATATAAGAGGCAAACCAAATATTTTTTCAACTTAGTATTTTCTTGATCGAAATGATAATTCTTATTAGGATTCAAAATATATTTTGAATAAATTTGATATTTATAATGAATAATGAATTTATAATAATTTATAATAAATTTGCGGATATACGAGGGTGGTCTGAAAAGTTTCCGACCTAACAAAGATACAAGTCATTTTTTCTGAAAATTGTTTTTTATTTTTCAACATAGTCTCCTTGTAAATCTACACACTTCTCCCAGCGATGCTCCCATCTCTGTAACCCGTCGAAATAGTACTCGGCGTTTTTCTCTGCAAAATAATTGTTCACGAAGGTGATTGCCTCTTCATTTGACGAAAATCTCTGTCCTCCGAGCGCAATTTTTAGATGAGGGAACAAAAAGAAGTCGCTTGGGGCTAGATCTGGTGAGTAAGGTGGATGGTCAAGCAGTTCAAACCGTAATTCGTGGATTTTCGCCATGGCAA
>NW_022639601.1:835637-892476 GCF_010583005.1 Odontomachus brunneus
CACTGTCGTAAATGATGGTGCAGAGTCCCCATACACAGAATCCAACTCATCTTTGATTTGCGTAGGCGTATTGCCTTTCAAAAACAAATATTTAATGACAGCTCGATACTCGATTTTGTCCATTTTCACAAAAACACTCACATCAACTTACTCAAACGACTGTTACATAACAACTGCGAGTCCAAAATGGCTGAAACTTCGGTGAGTAACTGTCAACAGATGAACAACGAAATTCACTAGCTTTTATTTAGTGCTGCTATCTTCACGTTGAGGTCGGAAACTTTTCAGACCACCCTCGTATTTATATTCATAATATATACTTGCGAATATAGACTCATGAAATACTTGAATCAAGTAAGATTTACTTAAATGCAATATTTTTTTGTGTAGACACATTTGCAGAAATCTAGATCCTTCTCCAAAATCGATCAATAATCACAATTAATAAATCAATACCTTTTTAACTGCAATTTAACGACTTAACCTGAGATGATTATATCTATTTATGTATTTAAAAAATATTTAATTTGGATAATTTGGTTATTGAATTGATCTTTTTATTAATCTATTTTATTCTTTTATTTAATTTGAACCCAAATTCGGATCCAAATAATTCGGATTATCCGACTACTACGGTTTTGAGTTTTCAAACAGAATCAATCTCAAATATCCGAACAGTTAGATAAACGAATACTTGGAAGTCTTAATTTTTTATTCCTGAAGAAAAAAAAAGGATAATTCAGGACAATAGAGGAAAATAATAACGACCTTCTTAATCATTGTCATGTTCTATTAATATTACTTACAATGTTAATGTCAATAAAACTGATACAAATATATTCTGTGCCACATTTTGTACTCGTAAACATTTCTTTTGAATTTTTTTCTTTTTGTCATATATGCGTATGTATATATTTATACCTTGGTAGATGTACCGCGTTTGTCTTCCTTACATTATTATGCACAATATACAAACTATGATCGGAAAAGTGAGACGCGAGCACATGAAGCACTCGAAAATGGATATCGTCGCGACAAAACGATCAGGGTAACTATGCTTAATGGCAAAAGCGCTGTGAAAAAATGTGCATGAGAGGAATTAACGAAATGTGCCCGTTTCTTCCAACAGGATCAATCATTAATTTATACAGGATCTATATATAGAAAAAGAAAAATATAGACTTTTGCAGTGTAAAACGTCAATGAAAGGGATCAACGAAGAATGTGAAAAAAGTAAAGAGAACAACGTCGCGATGATGCCGTCCCTTTATCAAATAATTGTTACGTTAGCTATATAAAATTGCATATATATATATATATATATATATAATATATATATAACAATAAGCGCCGTTTCTTCTTCGATTTGGCACAAGAGTTACGAGTTACTTTTCGATCTTTGGTTTCAATAAATGGCTAGAGAGAAAGAGAGTGGGCGTAAATCTAGAAACATGGAAGCGATACGAAAAATCAACGTGGAGAAAGATGGTACACTGCATTTGTGTCTCCGTATGATTAAAAAAACATTGAGCTGTGATATCGCTGCGGATACGGAAGAAAATATTTCTCTCTCGAGAGCACTCGATATCAGTGTATACATATAAATTTTATAACGAGTACGTATATGCAGGGGATATCTCAAAATTATCGTACAATACTTTAACCTTTCGTGTATGTGTGGAAGTATACTTCCCACCTTTTTCTTTTTCATTTTTACGATATACTTCTCACATTTTAATGAAACTAATCATGATTTCATTTTTTTCTGATATATTAATACTTACTTTACATGTGTTTTCCATACTCTATATTCGACTGTTTATTTCTAATTATTCATAAAGAAATAAAGGTGAAAAAAACGATTTTTACAAAAAATGTGGTTTCTTGGAAAGTATTAAGAGACTGAAAATTTTACTGAATATTCTTCATATGTCAAAATATAATATATATTTTTTCAAGAATTTTTTATGCTAAATTTTTTTATCAAAAAATATAATTTCGGAATTTTTATAAATCGTGTTTTTCGCGTATATATGCATACTTCCATAAATTTCTTTTTTATGGGATCTATATTGGTTCAGCTATTTCAAATTTTTCAAATCTGACACCAAATTTGCAATAATCCATGAAACTATATAATAACCTATGTAATTTATGATAACCTATTTTTTTAGCATATTTACATATATTTTAATGTTTATAATATTATAATGTTTTACTCCTGTATGACGGCCATACTGGATCCGTTATTTTGAATTGTGTAAATCTGACATGAAATTCATAATTAACGATCTTGAAAAACTTTTATATCGTGTACCTGATTTATATTTATTCAGACTTACATTAATTTACCCTTATGTAGTAGCCATATTGAATCTGTCATTTTAAATTTTTGAAATCTAACTTCAGATTCGTAATGAGAGACCTAAAAAACAGAATTGCAAGATTTCATAGAAATTCGTTAGGTAGAAAATATGTGCCACACAAAGAGTTAATAATATATTCTGAAGCTTAATTGCAGTTGAAAAGAATTGATAGAACAATACTGAGACAATAATACTTTTTGAGCTATGAGCCAATAAAAATGCGACTTTCCGGCTAAATAAACTTAAAGAAGCTTAATCAATATATTTTTAACTGATTTCAGGAATATACTTAAACAGAATTTTAAAAAACTGAAAGCTCAATTATAACCCAATAAACAAAATGTTAACAGTATGTTGGCAAATTGGCAGCAAATTTGATCAGAATCCCATCACAAAACCATCTATGTCCGCATTAAGTATATATTCTGCTGACAGAGCCTATCGACACGATTTGACAACAGATTGGCGGCTGAGCAGATTCTATTGTCAAATTGCACCCAACGGAATTTGCTCCATTTTTTGCTGTCAATTTGCTGTCAATTTTACGTCAAACTGCTATAGGATTTATTTGCTTTCTGCTGTCAATCTGATGGCTAGCATGTCAGCAAGCTCTGTCAGATTTCTGGCGGTAGTTTGGCAACATCGTCGGATAGAAAAAATCCTGTGTGAGATTACAGCCACTTTGGTATCAAAAATTTATAGCAGATTCTGCTCAGAATCCACTTGCGTAGATTTGGCGCTATCCGGAAATAATATGCAACATTAAAAATTGGAAATTAAACTTTTGAATTTGAATTAAATTTCAAATAGCCAAATGCAAGATTGGGAGTTATTTTTTAAGGAGAATTCATTACAAATGCTTATTTTAAAAAGAACACTCACATTATTGATAGTCAAGAAGTAATACAATTAACTAGAAATAATTAAAATTTACTTTGCTTTTTCTATTAAATTTTAAGTCCCTCGTGAGAACTTAGTTCATTTCATGTACATGTATCCTATACAAAGTAATAATTATATTCGTTACAATTACCCCAAAAAAGTAACTTATAATGGTAACAGCATTACGAGTAACGCGTTACTTCTCAACTTTAGTCAAATAAAGTACTTTTAAAATTTCTTGGAGTGAAGTTTCACTCTAAACGAATGGATATTCACTCCAAGGGATAGTGAAAATACTGCCACTCTGAATAGAATATCTCACTTTTCATAAGAGTGAATATTTCACTTCAACTAGAGTGAATTTTTATGATTAAGTAAAAATAAAAATCTCTAGTTCTATCCTGTTTGTGGTTGCTAGATTTCTGATTATTGTTCAATCTTTTTAATGGTGTTCTATTTAATTAATCCCACTTATAATAAGCTTGGAAAAATTCGCTGACCATAGTGGAACTCGAGAGCCTGAGATCTCTGGCTCTTAAGTTCTACATGATTCATACCTACAGAGTCACTGCTATTAACTGATAGGAACGACTGCTATAATGATACATGAGTTGTTTCGAATCAGTCACTCTTCCATGAGTTGAAAATTCATTCCATACGAGTGAAAAGTCACTCCAACTTGAGTGACTCCAACGGTCGTCACTCTATTTGTCGAACAAAAATTTACTCCACGACACAGAGTGAAAATTTTCATTCCACGATATAGAGTGAAAGAATTCAGTCTCTAAGAATGAGAAGTCACTTTAAGGGGAGAATTCCACGTAACTGATCGGAAAAATCGATTTTTTTTCACTTAAATCGAATTCTTGTTATACGGAGAATATAATCCTAAAATTTTAAAGCTCATTTCGAAGTATTAATGGCACTACGGACACGTTTATACCTGCGCCGCGCGTAAGTATAAGGGCCGTGGCACACAGAAAAACTTAAGCAGTAAGACGTAAGCAGTAAGCAAATTGACCAATCACAGTTGTTGATTCTTCTTATTGTCCAAGAATCAACGACTGGCTGATTCGCTTACTGTTTACGTCTTACTGCTTAAGTTTTTCTATGTGCCACCAATTTAACAGCCGCTCGGCGCGTCTTGGCCGGACCTGTGCCGTTTCTCGACTTAATCTTTTTTGCACAATAGACATTAACGTTTCTCAATGGCCGAGAGGTGCTTGGAAGAGCATACACAGAATGCTAATGAGAGTCTAAATGCAATGATCTGGCGACTAGCTCCCAAACACTTACATGCTGGCACAGTAGCGTAGCCAGAAAAAAAGTTTCGGGGGGGGCTGTATTTTTTATTTTTGACAAGCAAAAAAAAGATCATTCGAAAGAATTTTTTTCACTTAGCGTAACTTAGAAAATTAATTTCGGGAGGAGCTACAGTCCCCTCCCCCCCCCCCCCCCCCCCGGCTACGCCACTGTGCTGGCACTAAAATAATAGAAATAGTTACTTATTTTGCTGCTAGCATATTTAACGAGAGCTATTATTAACGTACTACTAAAAATGATGGATGTTTTGGAACTTAAAATTGGCCAGCAATGCAAAATTTACGCCGATTTATTGGACAGCAAGCGATTGAGCAGACAGGAGCGCCAAGCTCGTAGCAGCACAAAGGAGGCTCGAATAGCTCGTAAACAGAAAAAAATTGCAGAAAACCAATTTTCCGAGGAAATAAAGGGCCTATTGTATGGAGCTAAAATTGCAGAATAGTCGAAAAGAGCCGTGAGTTTCCAAAAACTGTTACTTATTTGCTCCGTTAACTTTAAACGCATTTTTTTCAGAACTACTTTTTCGCAACTTGCGTACATAAAAACTCAAAAACTATTCAACCAATTGCGTTGCGCTTATGCGTGCATGTATACTATTACTTTTGTAATAGAATAAACCTATATGTAATTAATATTTATTTATTTACACAACTTTTCTCAAACAATTAAGATGAAAATTTTCCGTAAAATTTGAATCTTTTCTTTCGAAGTCGTTTATTTTCACTAAATTTCCAATTTTTTTTAACAAGTTTAAGTTCATTCCTCGTGATCTTTATTAGAAAAACAAATCTTTTAGGATTTTTGTTGCAGAATTGAAACTAAGACCGTTAGAGTGTACGCAAGTTCACTTCGTCTAAAACAAGGTCTCCGACATCGACCTTTATTAACTATCAAAATATCCATTGCTATTGCTCAAAGAAAATGTTTTCTAGTTCTTTGAGTATGCATTTAAATATTCTAAACGTTTCAAAAAGATTCATCAAACAGTTTTTTACTTTTTTTAATCCCTAAGGATTGCCTATTTCTCGGCTCATTTATATGGAGTTCTCCCCTTAATTCGAGTGACTCTCGGCTGTCACTCCATTTTTCGAGTGAGATTTTCACTCCAAGAAATCTAAAGAGTAAAGAATTACGTTTTTTAACGAATTTCATGTAGAATATAGTTGAACAGAATCCCAATCAAAAGTTTAATTATAAAAATATGCAATATTACAAATTAGAAAAATGCGATGAATGATAAACTTATTCAATGTTCCCATATTAGAATTTTCGATTCCAATCGAGCTTCAGGATGAGATTAAAGTATTGTAGGATATTTTTGGAAAATCCTGTATATATGTGTGTGTGTGCGAAACTCAACGCGTAATATTGTCGCCAGTCAAGCGTCGTAAAAACATAAACGTCGCGCTGTAACTTCGACAATAATAGAAATACATCGATATTATCAGTGATCTTTCTTATTGGACAAACTTACTGGACCAGCGAGAAAATGTACGAAATATCTCGTACCAACGAATATATGTACGATCTCAAATTTGTAGCCACAATAAATACACATACTTCTCTCGACGAGCTGGTCACGGTCGTCGAAATACTCGTCGTCACGTATAAAGCTAATGTCTCTGCGCTATGACATACATAATAATGACTAGAATAAAAATGAACATTACAATGTGTTATCACCATGCAGATATACTTACAGCTACCGTTAGGCATCTTGATTGAAATATCTCGTTATTAACATCCCAGATAGCAAACGCTAATTATATTATACGTACTCAACGTTTATGGGAAAAGATCATGCGTCACTCAAACGACATACCGGTGTGCATTCGCACAGAACTTGCGTTATTCGCAAACGTATCGTCGACACACAGAACAGTGGGAGTTGAAATCGCCTTTCTTCCATCGTGCGAGACAATGTTTAAAACGACGATAAAGTAATTTTTCTCACGAGAGACCAAACAACTATCTGAGATGTTGACGTTATCACCAAAGCCACGTGTTACACGGAATATTTCGCTTACTTCATTCTTTTTTTTCCTTTTCCCTCGGGAGTATAGATCCGAAATAGAAGAATATATAAGCTAGGTGCTATATATAAGTATATAACAACTTTTAATAATCTTAATTATCACGGACGTGGCACTGGATCACGGATGTGTCGATCTGCTACTGTTCCACTTTCTATCATTCTTATCTTCTATGTCAATCATTCTCTAGACAATACACTCGTTACACATCATACTTGTTCCGTATATACGCTGCTCAAAAGGAAGGTAGATAATAAATAATTTAACAGCTATATCATTACGGATAAAGGTCTATCCAATATCATATTCTGGAATAGATTTCTCTCTCCGTAGAATCTCGCTACTTGACTTTTTTTTCTTAAAAAAATAACGTCCGCTCTCTTCTCGTTCTCTGAACGTCATGAATGCGCCATTCGCATCTTCGTATATTTATCGCGCTAAGCTACGATGTCACGACTGTCTGCGCTACCGTGCGATATTATTGATTTCTTTATTGATGCCTTTCCTCTCGCGACAGAAAGCTCGCGATTCTTTCATTGTGTGTGATTCTTTGTACGTAGACCGGCATAATAACCTAAACATCTACGGGCACAATAATAATTAGGACTTTATGTTCATTCTGAATTAAAAAGGATTTTACTTTTTGAAATTCGTTATTCATTAAAAAGAAAAGTAACTCGTTATTATCGTTACTCACTTTTAAAAATTCTTATTCTAATTTAAAAATAATTTAATAATTTTCTAATATATTCTGTAATATATTAATATTTGAATAACTCCAACCAATCATCTATTACTTTTTACTAATTTCACATGACCGGACTTTCCACGGAGCACATTTTACGGAAAGAGAAGAAATTCTAATCTCAAATTTGTTAAGGTCCTACACACAATAAAGAAACTATTAGGAATAAGAATAAATAGTAAATATTAAGCATATTTAAAATGAATTATTTTTCATATCTAATATCATCGTTTTTATTCCTGACACATAATTAGTAATTTGTAGTACGTTAGCCTATTCTGTCATTTTGTTTTAAATAAAATAATTTCGTTTTCTTAGGTTAGATTACTTAATATTTATTCCTATTCCTAATATGTGCTCCATTGTACACAGGGTTTTATGAAAATATAAACCCATTCGTACATACATTGTATAATCGTGTCTAATGGCTATAAATATTCTCGGAGAAGGCTAAAGGCACAATGACACGCTAGACATTTGGTGACAGTCACTAAATATGAAGAAAAAACACATTATATGATTAGTTGCCGTTTAACTACCGTTATGTAAAGACATGTTCGAACTTGCTCGGACATAACATGTAATTTTTTGTGTGTGACATCTTTTGCATATACTTTGGAAAAGGAAATTAGTGTTCAGAAAAATAGAAGGAAGAAAAATAGTAAGAAAAGAGAAAACAAAACCGAACAAGAGATATCATAAGCCGCATAGCTAAAAATATCCTTGGGCAAGGCTGAAGGCTTGGTGGAATACCCACAAGATATAAAAAAATACATCGTACAGTATATTTTTGAGGTTTAATTATAATTACGTATCTCTTTCATGATATTAGATTTGGTTTTCGGGTTTGAGCCGCGTGGATTCTTCTCTGTTTGATTCCGATGTTTCGCAAACATTTCAGTTCGCTTCATCAGGAAGGAAAGACCCGATGCCGAGTTGCTCCTGAGAAGTTTTCCTTTTCACGATATTGTTTACTGATACTAATTTGATAAAAATTAATTTGTTATCTTTGCGGAGATTTCGGTGCATGGAGGCATTTGAAATTAGAACGAAATAATAGATGATTGGTTATCCCTCTCCCTTACTGCTTCTCCATTATATTTCCGTTCATCTCTTTTGTCACCTCTACGTGACATCTTAAACTTAACCCAAAATTGGGTTATTTTTTAATTCTGCAATTATTTGCATCATTTGACATATTTATACATAATGGCGATTAATCGTTTAATGAAGGAAATGACAACGGTATATTCATTACTATTAAAAATAAGTGATATCTTTGACATGAAGCATAAAATTATATAGAGAAAAAGTTTATATTCAATATATCATTGTCGTTTCATATAACAGACATGATGCATGTTATTGAAACATTCTTCCTTCTAAAGCCTGATGAATGTTAAGGCTAGTATGCTGGTCTGCGCATGTCCGATTTGACATGCGAATCGACCGCGAGAATAAAGTATCATTATGCGCTACTTTACAAACATCGTGTATGAAAATGGCAGTTCCCCTCTGCGATTCGTGCGTATCACAAAGTGAAGCGGCGTATGTGTAAACCGAATGACCAATGACCTAAACTCTCTAAGAATGAAAACGACCTGCGAAGAAACTGAGCCTCGCCTCGACGTTTGTAGTGAAAAACGTTGCCGAAGAGACATTGATCGCCAGCCACCGTGATGTCGACAATAAAGATCGAGAACGATCAATAATAACCAGGATAATGGTGGTATCCTGTTCTCGGAGGATGATACGGAGCTGGACTTACAGGATAACTTGGGTTGTATCCAGCTAAGGGAGGCGGAGGTGGAGACAACATGCGGCCATCGCCGGTGTCTGGTACCACGTGCGTGGTCGTCGAGCTGGACGATTGCGGGCTAGTGATAACGCGGGTACCCGATCCGTGCAGGTGATGAGTCCTGGAGAGACTCAGGTCGACGCTATGCCTGCCGCCAGGTGTGAGGTCTAAACTGACTACCCTCAGAACGTCCCCGTGCGGATAAGGAGGCGGTGGTGGTGGTGGCGGTGGTGGAGGCGGTGACATGGAGTAGCTGCCGGTCCTGCTGAGGTCTACACTCTGTCGCTCTATGTCGTACAGGTGATGATGGTGGTAACGCGTGTTCTGCACTTGAACTCCAAAGCTATGGTGGAAACTTCGAGCGGACATATCCAGACCCTGGAGCTCGCCGCTGTTGAGCATCAGCGGCTCGAAATTCGACCTCTCCCGGATAAAGTCCTGCTCGAGCGGGTCGTAGGACTTATAAGACGTTGACAGATCCAGCTGCAACGCCTTCTCCTTCACGGACAGACTAAGATTCTGTGCCACCGCGTCGCCCTCGTCGCTCGATAGATTGTCTGTGGGCACTTGATGATGATGATGGTGCATGTCCTGGTAGCGAGGATTCGGAGTGGCGGACGGCGACACTAGATCCTCCTGCTGCATGTGAATGTAATTCGGCGATGCGACGCGCGGCAGTTCCTCGTGATGCAAGTACTGCTCAATGTTGTGTGGCCGCGAAGTGTTCATGTAGTCGATCGGCCGATGCAGATGATAGTCCACGTGCAAATGGCTAGGAGGGCTGTGCCGGTCATCCGGCGTCGGCGCGGGAGACATTAGCTCGTCTTGCTGTTGTATGTAAGAGTCCAAATGATTCGGCGATCGTTGAGGTATCGGCGACTGCAACGGGTTCGGGATCGTGTACAAATTGGTCTCGCGATCATTTTCTTCCAAAATTGGACTGGAAACCGTGCCGATGTCCCTCTCCGCGGCGTCCAGGGCCGCTTCGACCAGCAGACTCGCACTCGCGCTCGCGTTCTCTGTCCGGCGATACACGCTTGTCAAATTCAGCTTGTTGCTGTCAATCAGATTCTGCGTATTCGTCACGATAGTGCTGCGCGCCGTCTTCTCGCCGCTGTCTTTCCTGTCGTCCTCGAAGTCGTATACGTCGGGTGGTGCCGTGGCCGCCGGGACGTGAGTGGTCACTAAGTCGGACGAGGGTGGTGGGTTAAATTCGCCCATCCACTTCTTGCTGCCCTTGCTCTGCACCTTCGCGGACGTGCCGTATATATCGATCTCCGTCGTCCGTTGTACGTTCTCCGTCGTTGTGTCGATGCTGGATAAGGGCGCGCCGTGCGGCGACACGGGAAGCTGAAGTTCCTGCTCCGACTTGTACTTCACCGCGTTCGCGCCGCCTTGGAATTCTATGATCGTGTTGTGAGCTGGATTCACCGGTGCCTCGACCTTCATGCTATTCTCCGAGCTGCAGTCGTCCAAAGATGGCAAACTGTTGCTGTTGTCCTGCTATAAACATAGCATGAGTGAGAAAAACAGTTTTGCTGAATCTTATGTGTTTATTAAGGCCCTTAGGTAATCGCGTCCTTGTTTGATAACGTCAGAAGAAAGAAATCGCATGCTCGCGATTCTTGCATTACACATTGAAATAAAAAGATATATTTATATAACGACACTTGTAATCGAATCAACAAATTTGTAAAATGCTCTGAACAATCTCGTTTTACTGTTATAATCAATAAATAACTATAAAATTAACAGAAGTGATGAGAAAAGTTTAATTAAAACTTGAATTGCATGTCATACTAATTTTACAGCTGTTTTTTAATCATAAAATAAAGACGCGAGTACCCAGAATAATAATGGATTAATAATGGATAGCACGTCGGTCAACGCATCGTTACTAAACAATTTTATTCCACGACACCGTCGTGAAAATCCATTTGAATATAAAAAAAGAATTCAAAATAAATAGCGACCGGGTATAATTTGCAAATGCATTTCTCTACGTAAGAGACACGTAAGTCTCTACGTAAGAGACGAAGAGAGTTTATTAAATAAAGACTAAAACATATGACTTCAAAGACTTCGTATAAAGCTATTAGTTTAGTGTAAAAATTTGTCGTATTTGTCAAATAAAATAAAAAGGAAAATTATCCTATTTCAAAGGACTAATAATTTTTACAAATAAAATAAACAACGTCGTATATTTTTAGATATTTAACAAGAATTTCCTATTTTCCTTTTAATACCAAAACTTTCTACTACAACATTTTTTTCTACTACTTTCTTCTATTATATTTAAGAGAAAAATTATAAACTTTTCGCATCAACTTAATATTTGAAATTACTAAATTTTGCTACAAGAACATCGTTTGGCTCTTACTTGCTTATATAATTACAGAATTTTTCCTTTAATTGATAGAATAACGATTGAGTTACCTGTGAATTTCTTCGGTTAGATTGAATGGTCTTTCTGCAAGGCATGCCCTCGACGAGACCACCACTGTACGCGTCGAAAGTATATGCCACGGACCTTTCAATTTTGGGCATCATCTCCTCCGAGAGACCGTGCACCTTCTTGTAATGGAATTGTAAACATTGTTTCGTGGTAAATGCCGCCGAGCAGCCATTCTCTTTGCACCTACAAAGAAAAAAAATAAAACCGTTAATATAAAATATTGAAAGTATTAATCAAAAAATAAAAAAATAGGAAAGAAAATAAAAAAATAAACAAAAAGATAGAGATGTGCGAATCAAGGATTTTTTATGTCGAGTCAAATCTTACTTATTTTCGAATCAAATAAAATTGAATCAAATATTTAAAACAAAAGTTTTAATTATATTACATAATCATTAAATTCAATAAAGATAGTGAGGAAAGGCTTCAATGTGTGTGTGTGTGTGTGTGCGTGCGTGCGTGCGTGCGTGTGTGTGTGTAAAAGGGATAACATCGATTTTATCAACTCATTTGAAGGTATGTATACTTAAACATTTAGAATAATTTGTAATAATTATAATTGATTTGACAGTAGACCTGAAGTGCACGTCGAAAAATACAAATTAAATTATTCAGAAATTATAGCAAATAAACTTATTTTGAAATAAAATGAGATCTTGTACTAAAAACAAAGTATTGTATTAACGCCACATAGAAAGAGAGAGAGAAAGAGTGAAAATCAAAGTAGAATAAAAAGTTTCCCACAGCAATGTTTTAAGAATACACACAATTAGTACGTAAAGTAAAAAAATAAAAATAACTCTAAATAAAAATTTGAAATAAAAAAAAAGTAAGCAACACTTATAAACTGACTTTGACTGAGAAAGTTTTTGACTAACTAAGAATTCATTTTTCATTTTTGGGGTGCGCTATTCAATCCGCCATTGACGCCGTTTCTAAAGCGTGAGTATCGAGAACTGATAAATTATCGTGGTAAAATATAATTTGTCTCATAGTCTCTGTCAACAGATTTGTTCTTTAGATAGTGACTATATTTTCGTAGTCGACGATTACTTTGCGTTCGCAAATTATTGTTTTACAATTTATATTAATTTATTTATAAATTTGTATAGTGTAAAGGTATTTTCTATAAAGACTAATGTACACGATTCGTATTCTTCTTTTCGATTCGAAATTTTCGAATTTTTCAAATTCAAATCATAGGGATTCGATTAGAATAATTCGTATCCCAACAAACACCAAGTAACAGTTATATAACTGTTAGTTATAATTTCTCACAACGATCGATAACATCGTTATATAATACACGCGTTATATAACAGTTATATTATTGTGAGTGGGAAATTATAACTAACAATTATATAACTGTTACTTTGTGTTTGCTGGATACATCTTAAGAAAAAAATATAAGTTATAATAATATAAAATGTCATAATAATATAAATAACATAAAAAAATTGGACTTACTTGAACGGTTTTACGCCACTATGCGTCAGCATGTGTATTTTCAAGTTGCTTTTGTTCTGGAACATCTTCCCACATCGATCGCAGGTCGCCGCGGCGACAACGTCCTTGTGATGTACTTCCTTCATGTGGCGCTGAAGAGCTGCGCGGGACCCCAACAGTTTCAAGCACAATTTACATTGAAATTCCCTTAACACCTCAGCCATATCTGCGCGACAAAATACTTCATTAATATGAGAAAATTGTAAAAGAGAAGAAGAAAACATTACACGTCGAGATTAAGAATTCCTACCGTTGTGCATTCTTTTGATGTGTACTTTCAGCTTTTGCGGCTGACAGAATTTGCGCCCGCAGAAATCGCACAATGGTCGTGATCGTTGTGGATTCTGCGCGCACCCATAGGTCCTGTGCATCTCTAGGTAGTTAAGCCTCAAGAAAAACTTTTTGCAGTATTGACATTGATACGCGCCGCGACCTCCGTGCAACTCCGCCGCGTGTTTCATGATGTTGTCCTTGCCGAGAACGGCGGCGCCGCAAACCTAAAAGAAAAAATTATTTTAAATAAACAAAAGTATTCAGAGTAAAAACTAGTAAAAATCAATAAGAATGTACTAATTTATACCGGTCGTTTGACACATTAACTCACTACACTCGTACATACTAATCTATAAATACTAATTTTCTACTAAATTATCTTAATATCGACAATGCATATTCAGATAGCACAAAATATTCTATGAATATTTTTATGAAAATATGAAATACAAATGTTCTTAATTCCAGAATATTGAATTCGGATATCCTATGAATATACGTAGAATATTGTAGAGATTCTTATATTTATAATAGAAATAATAGAAATAATATGTAGAATATTGTAGAGAGATTCTTATATTTATAATAGAAAAGAACGTTTCTAGAACATTCATAAGGTTTATTAATTGTGCATGTGCAATGCATTTATGTAATTGAAAACTCTTTCAATGTTTCAAATAGTAATATAGGTTTATGATTGCTTAGTACGATAAAATATATCTACAGGATAAAATACTCAAGTTATTATTATAATTATACAAAATCAATTATTAACTTACATTTTGTAAATATTCTGAGCTCATATAATTGTAATTTAAATATTTATATTTGAATATTTATAGTTGAATATTTATAGTTGAATATTTATAGTTGAATATTTATAGTTGAATATTTATAATTGTATTATTCGAATATATTATAAACTTACTATAAATATATAATATTGCTTTAGTAGATTCATAGAATATATTAATACTCGTAAAAAATATTCATAGAACACATTCATAAATTATCTATGTGCAATCTAACTAAACAACAGTATATTAAATTGATATAATATGCGCAGAAATTCAAAAACCTTCGAAAAAAGTAGGTTTTTGAGATATTAATATATATCTATCATAATAGTATTGTCTATTACATTTAACATCAAATCCAAAAATGTTAGTTTTCTATTGTCTTATATTGTCTTGTCTATTGTCTTCCAATTTAAATATAAATTGTAAACGAGAATAGAGAGAATTAAAAACTTTGAGAGTACTGATTCTATGAAATCAATTGGAATGGTTAAGATTACGTCATCTATATATCTAAAATAAAAGGTAGTAAAAGATCTAGTTAGAGTTTAAATTTTGATTTTCTAAATCTTGTAATACTAAATCGGGAACAATGGAAAGCCCATAGGGGTTCCAAATAACTATAGCAGGAATTGTCAAAAATAAAGTATGTAGAATTTAATATGAACTCAACGGTACATAGAAATTCTTAAATAGGTATCAAAGTATGATTTTTTATTTCACACCATCTTTTTTTAACACTGATTATAGTCAAATCCAACGATACATTGGTAAACAAAGACACTATATCCAGAGAGGCTAAGATGAATATGTTGTCAAGTTTCAAATTTGAAAGTTTATGAAAAAGTGTAAAGTTATTCTTCACATGACCGATCGTTCTTGACACAAACGAGGTAATTTCATATAATATAATAGGCTACCTAAAGATGATACTATTATTCTATAAGGACAACCTTGCTTATGAATCTTGGAAAGACTGTATGTTTTAGATAATATTAAGTCTGAAGAATGAAGTTTTTTATAAACGCCATTTGTAATGTAATTCTTATTTTTCCAAACTTTGAAAAGATTATTTAAAGTTTCTTCAATTTCTTTTTTACTACATTATGATTAATTATTTCATACGTATTCTTGTACGTATATACGTATTCTGTGATTAAGAAGTGACTTTATCCCAGAATCATAGTCAGATCTGTCCAAAGCTACAGTAACATTATAAGCTTTACAAAACATAATATTCTAGTTATTTTTAATAAAATTCGATACTTCTCTTGTTCTTTAGCACATAAACTATCTTCTATCTTTGTCAAAAAATTATTATTATTTAAGCAGTTTTTTAAAATAGATATAGTTGAAATTTAAGCTGTACTAATGGTGTTTGGATGATTGTCTAAAACTATTCTACATATATTTTATGAAATCTATAGTCATTTTGTCTTTTTGATGAAAAGGTAGGTTCAATCTTTCACTCATCTATGAAAGACTCTGAACCTTCTCAGGAATAACAGTTAGACATGTTAATAATTTGTCTTTCAGCATAAAAGGATCTGAATTATTCTGTTCAAATTTTTCTAATAAAATGTATACTGAGATCTTTTTGATATCTGACATATGTGGTAATTTGTTAAATGAAAATTCGACATAGGATTCCTGTAAGTCTCTCAATGTTATTTTTGCAAGATCTAAGTGTCATTCTATTACTTTTATTAATAACTTTTTCTTGTGGTATTACATATGAATAAAATTGTATAGGATATATAATTGCCTTTTTCTTTTTTCTAATAAACTAATTAATTTTATTGTTACAAACTATAATTCTTGTGGAAAAATATTTTTAAAACCTACGGATTGAATGTTGAAAAATCGATACTAAATGTTAGGTGGAATTTTCTAGATAAAAACATGATTAAATTCGAAATCTGTGTGCATAAACGAGAAAAATGCCTGTCGTCAATTTCATTGCATGGTTTGCAAATAATTAAGTCAACGATATGTTTCTTAGAATTTACAAGAATATTAATTAAAGATGAAATTTTTTCAAACTAATTATATAATTTCGGCTGACAATGACCAACCAAAAGAGTTAGTCAAAACGTTCTAAGCGTTAAATATGATTGTACATGTGTTTTTAAACAATAAAGTGCAACTATAATCCGCAATTGGCTCTTATAGTTCTTTATTTATGTTTATTGATTGCTTTGTTAAACTTTAAATTACGATAACGAGTCATTTAATAAATAAAATAAATAACGGTAACAACGAATAACGATGGAGTAGTATGAATTACTTTTAATAAATAATTATACTGAGCTTTTAAGTAAAAAAAAAATAGTTAAATATACTTTCAAGCGTAACGGTGGTTAATAATATCAAAATACTGTCACACGAAGAACACGTATATCGAAAAGGAGGAGTGATTACCTTGCAGTGATACTTTCTTATGGTCAAACTGTAATTGGTGTCATGAAAGATGCAACAGTGTAACCGGTAATATATCGGGTGCGAGAAGTTCAAGTTACATCCCCCGCAATCTGAAAGTAGAAAGATTAGCGTGAAAAGTCGTATCAAATAGAAAAAAGTGTCATCGATGTTTTTGTTATTGACTGGGCAAAGTTTACGCACTCGTTTTGTCTGTCTTATTCTTCCTAGCCCATGCGAAAGATTGCGACTCTGCCCAATAAGTGAGTTCCATGCCCGATATGATATGCTGCGTAGTGACAAGGTGCAGTTGGCCTTGCTTTGTGACAACGGCGACGCTCCTTTTCTCTTTCGTTTCAGCTGGTCTTATATATCGAATCCAATTGCTCTTTAGCGGATCCGTAGTGCTGACGTATATACTCTTCCCATTATTATCTACCTGAAAGGAAGTAAATTATTTACGTTATTAAAGTAATTGTCTCATGGCAATACAATCGAAAACGTTAGATACTTACTTAGATACTTAAAAAGATCGTAATAAATTAATTTTCTTTCATTTATTGGTGTAAGCTTTTAGCTGAAATTGCCAAACGATTCTATCGTGCATCTACATATGCAAAAGTTATTTATTTCTATATACAGATTTGTTAATGCCCATTTTTTCTCTTAACATATTCCCATTAGAGTGTAATGGAAGTAATATGTAGAATATAATGGATTGAATGAACATAGTTTCGTTCTCGTAGCTAGAATAGTACTATAAATTATATTATTATTTATATGGCTGTATTTCCAAAACCAAGTATTTAATAATTCTAATTTTTTACATAATAATATCTTTAATATCATAATAATTTTCTTAATATACAAGATGTCCTACTTTAATTTACTCACTTCTGAAACTTTATTTTTGGTTGTAGAAAAATGCTTCAGATTGGTTTAATTTAAAGTTGTTTGGTTTGGTTGGAGTATATAATATATATATTCCGATATGAGCCATATCGTAGATGTCGTTTTAAGGAAATTTTAAAAGCAACTAATTTTCTTAAATGGAACTTGATTTTTTCCTTGAAATAAATGTTGTAAACCCCCCCCCCCCTCCCTTCCAAATTGTCTTTGCATTAGCCATTCTAGAGATGTGAAACTTCAAAATTTACAAAGCCACTGGTTCCACATGTATGGTTCGTACAGAAAGCTTTAAAATAGTTGTTCTAAATAACACTACACTATTTAAATTTCTATTCACTATCCTACTTTTTATATTACTCAAGAACAACGGCATGGACGTAAAAGGTTTCTGTTCCCTTTGGTTTCATTAACGTGAATCGCTTTCACTGAGGTGTCTGATTAAACTTTAAAGCTTCATATTTCTGGAATGACTTATGCAAAAGACAATTTTGGGGAGTGTTTCGAAGACGTCTTGACGAGATTTACAATTTTTATCTCAAGGAAAAAATTAAGTTCCATTTAAGAAATTAATCACTTTTAAAATTCCTTGAAAACGACGACATTTATATACATGTTTCACATCGCAATTGTGTATTCCACTTCAAACCAAATAACTTTCGTCTAAAACATTTTTTTCTACAATTAAAAATAAAAAAGTTTTAGAGGCGATAAATTAAAATAGGACATCTTGTAGTTGTGCAACGAGGATCGCGAGAAATCACGGAAAGTAAGCCGCACGATAACGATAATACCTCCCAGATATGGCGCATGGAGAAATCGTCTGGGATATCCATTTCTTTGATCGGAATGCCGATGAGTGGACCTAACTTGGCATACATCGGCATCGGGTCTTTGGCATATATTCCGAGCCCGTGTTCGCTATTAGTGAACCTTAACTCAAGACAATCTGGCAGTGAGTCTCTCGCGAACAAGGGCCGGTCCATTTCGACCACCACCAGCCTCTCTTCTCTCTGCATCTTCGTCTTGTTCTTGTCATCGGACTCGTCATCCGAATCGCAGCCTTCGTCCGGCAGTCTCGCATAGCCTTCCGACATTGGGTCGTTCGTTTTCATGGCCTTGACAAGTTCCTCGTTGTCCTGATGTTTGCCCAGCCATTCCTCGTAAGAGATCGTGTCCGTAATCGTATACTGCGGCGTTACCAACGGACACGCATCCTGCAGATGACGGCTGTTGCACTCCTGACAGAGCTTGATCTTAATAGCCAATCTTTGTGGCTCAGATATGACACTGTCGGCACTCTCAGGGACCTTGCCGGATCCCATCGAGGACGGCGACTCAACCTCCGGAGCGATCTCCTGAATCGTTTCCTCTACCACGACGATACCATCCTGAGGCGCCCTGCGTACGTCATGGTGTTTCTTCGTTTTGTGCTCGTTAGTGTGTTTGTGCTTCTTCCGCCGATGTTTCAACACCACATCGTCCGCGCTGATCTCCAAGGAATCCTTCTCTGAAGCATTCTCGTCGACCTGTGCAACCTCGTTGCGCTTCTTCCGCTTTTTCTTCACTTTACGATCATCCCCGTTGAGACTCGGCTCATCGTCCTTCGACGCGTCGCAGTTTGCGTCCTTGTGCGACTCCTGCGACTCTACGCTCGTCTTCTCTCTGCTGAGCACGCTCACGGTTTGCGACTCCTCAATCTCGGCGTTGACGATCGCGTTGAATGGATACTCCGCGTTCTTACTGGAATCGTTTTGACACCCGCACTTCGGCAGGGCGAACGTTGCCGCGTCATCGAACTGCAGCCTAGTTCTATTACCTTCTAAATCTTTATTGGGCTCGCCGGATACACTGGGGCCAGTATTCGCATTGCACCTGGTGTCGTTACTCGTATTATTTACATCGCTTATAAATCTTACACTATCTACGTGCTCAGTCTTTATCGTGGCGGCTTCAACGTCCTTTGTGTTGATGCCCAATCTCTTTACGCCTAATTTTAATTTAGCGTCTAACTCACTACCGACCACCGTCGCCGTAGTCTCGCAATTGTTTGAGTCCTCACATGTTGCGGAGCCGTTTTGCACGTTTTCCGATGTTTCCTCGCCGGTGTATTCAGACCCATTCACAGACATAGCGCTAGAATCCTCGGGCTCGCCATTCTTCGAGTGCCGCCGCTTCTTGCGCTTGTCCTTGTGATGTTTCGTCTTGTTTTTGTGGTACTTGGACTTCCAGCTGCGTCTCACATGCAATTTGATTACGTTGTCCAGCACCGCCGACGACACATCGCTTATTGTACCGGCGGGGTGCACCCTGACCGCGGCGGCCGTGGATTCATGCTTCCTCAGACTTCTGCGAGTGACTATTTCCTTCTCTTCCTCCGCTTTCTCTTCGTCATCTGAATTTTTAATCTTGAGAGCTTCCTCATTGAGATCCTTGATCTGGCTCGCCTTCTGGCTCCACTCCTCTGCTCCATTACATTTATCCTCTTGCCTGTGTGTAAAAAAAATTGTTATCATTAGGATCAATGATCTGAATAGTTTTATAAATATTAATAAATGCGTGGAAAAATTTCTTAATCAGAAGTAAAATGACTTTGAAGAGACTGTACTTTTACTACTTCATCTTTTCTTATGTGCCCACAGAAAAATATATACTGCATTTAATGTTGTTCAAATGTTACATTTTATAAATTTATATGTCCGCAAATCTCTCTATCATAAGTTCATCATAAGTATCAAATTTATTCAAAATACATTCTGCATTTCAGTAAATTTAACATTTCAGTCAACAATATTAGATTAAAATAAAAATTCAATTTATTTATTACATAGAGTCAAAGCAACTTTTTCTTTGATAAAGTGTTATAACATTTTTGTAAAAAGAATAAATTCTTCTTTTGAATATATAATAAATGAGCTTTATTAGAATAAGTGATAAGTATATTTTAAAATTATTATCAAGAAAATATTCTTTGTTGAAATCAATCATTATTTAAAAGAAGGAATGTAAATGATCGCTTTTTTTTAGCAAAAGAATAATATTTTTCCATGTGCAGGCATCTTGAATCATATAAAGGTCAAATCTATTATGTTCAGTAGAATCATAATTTTTTAAACATAAATTGATTTTACTCGTTATTCCGTATATAAAAATACCACAATGAAGCCCGTTTTTTTATTTTCCGAAATAATAAATAAATAAATATTTCATTTCATTTTATCTTGACATTTCTCAGTCTATGAACTACAAAATATCTCGTAAAGTATCTTCACTTTTCAATAAGCTCACTTTAACTGAATTATTTCAATAAAATACCTTAACGTTTTTTTTATATTTAGAGTGACATGTGTTGAAGGAATCAACAGATTATACAAATCTTTGCACACAAACGCATCTGCAAAACATATGTCTACAATTTTGTATATTGCTGCGTTTTTTAAACAATTACGAATCCATCCTAGGAGGTGCATTAAAAGGATTTGCTACAATAGTGATACCATGAGAGAAAAAAGAGAGACGGAAATAGCTGCAAATAAAAATATCGCCCGATAACTACAATCGATTGCCACGATCACTCGACTTTCAAAACGTCGCGCGACAGCGACGCGTGCGTTTTTCGCGCGCGCGGCAGTGTTATCGATCGCGCTCCGACTACCTTCACCCCCTCTCCCTCCCAATCTCATTGCCCCTTTCCGGAAAACCCGTCGTCCCCCGCAAGATGGCGATTCAATGGAACGCTAGGTGACAGTGGGGGGGAGCCCCGAACGCGTGACAGGTTAGGCTGTCGTGCGTTCGCCGAGAGGTGTTTGGGGTTCGCGCGCGACATTGTTGACAGATGTAGCGCGTCCGCCGTCAGCACAGTCCTCGTCGTAATCGTCGGAGATTCACGAGGTAATCGTGACTCACGACAACGACGACACCATGAAAAAAAGACATACCTGGTGACAGCGGCGGACTCCGCGAGGTCCAGCAGATACACCGCGACATCCTCGTCCGTGGTCAGTCCCAGACGCTTCTTCAACGATAGCCAGCGCTTGCCATTCGTCACGCCGATGTGTACGCTGCGAAAGTGCCTTGTCGCCACTTCCGGAGCGTCCGTCGCTGTCGCTGTGTCAGACAGCGGCGCGGCGCAGCCCCTGTACTGCTGCTGCTGCTGCTGCGGCTGCTGGCCGCTGCTTCTCGTGTTCGCCGGCTCCCTCACATGCCGTGTGCCCTTCTTCGGCATAACTACATCGTAGAAGTTCGGCCGCTATCCGATCGGCTGCGGGAGTCTGGTGTGGTAACGGGCGAAACGGGTACGGAACCCGCGAAAGGGCACCTCCGCAGGAGGACGCGCACCGATATTATCCTATCCTCTTTATGCTCACCGTCGCCTGCCGCCGCCACCACCACCACCGCCGTCGTCGCCACCACCATCTCCTCTTCCTCCTCCTCCTCCGCTGCCGTCGCCGCCGCCGTCGACGTGCCGCCCACTCCACCCACCCTGAGACGCGCGCGCCCTATCTCCCCGTCGCCTCTCTCCTTCTCTCTCTGTCGCTCCCTCTCTCCTTCACTCTCTTCCTCCCGACGCGCTGTCACTCTCTCTTTCTCTCTCCCTCTCTCTCTCTCTCCCTCCCCTCTCTAGACGAACTCGGCCATTCTGTTTTATCGATTACACGGTCGAGATGTGCAACACACAACGACTTTCCGTCACATCATAACGTTCAGTGACGCCGATTTACAACGGCCGATATTGCTTTTGTACACCGCATAAATGCCTCAACATTGATCGTGCGGTCGTCGGGATTTTTCGGAAACGCCCGCGTCGCATCTGTATATTCATGAATTATGGCTACTGAATATTCGAAGGAACACAGTAACGACATCTCAAACATTATTGTCGACAAAGGCTCATATTCTGAACCCTCTTTTATCGATAAAAGTGCCTTGAATATAGCTTCTCAGCCAATCAGATGGCTCCTAAGCCTCTTTTAGAAGCACTTTTATAGATAATAGAGAATTCAGAATATGGGCCTATGTAGGCACAGTAATATTTGCAACGTGAATCTTACGTTTTCGATTGAAACGTATTTGGATCGATCCGGAAGCGACTAATAACGTCATAGGTGCTTATTCTAAACTCTTTTATTTTGAGAAAAAAATGTCTCAAAATGTGCTTGAAAGTCAATCGGAAAGCTGTTAACAGCTGTATCACAGTATGAATTGAGGGTTATAATTAGGCTAGTCAGGTAAATTTGATTCTACTTAATTGGTCCGATTACAATCCTTAATCCATAGTCTGACACGGGCATAAATAGGGTGACCAACTTTTAGCTCTAATTCATAATCCACAATTTTTTAAGCCGTAAGCAAATTGATTAACTACAGTTGATTATTCTAACGCATGTCTTTTTAATTAATTTTCATCAATTAGTTTTCTTGTTCCCTTGTAAGATATACAATTCTGTTTTTATATATCTTCTCTACATTAAAATAATTTGTAATGTCATATTTTATAGGCATCAAACGCTGTATATAGAATATGTATATTATTTATGCATAAAAAAAATAATTATGTGATATATACTTGTATGTGTGTGTATAATCCAATCAACGCTCGTTTCTACCGAGTTTGGTTAACTTAAAAAGCGTCTATATTGGAAGTAAGTAATAAAAAGTAGGAAATAAAAATAACAAATTGACCAATCATAGTTGATTATTCTTTTCATATTCGACTGTGGTTGGTCAATTTCTTAAAGGTGCCAATACATGGGAGCGTTCCAGCGTCGAACGTTAAGTCCTTATCAGACTACCGACTGCACAGGCCGACCCGACTGCCGACTACGACTGCCGACTACGATTGCCGACTCGGCGCCTTACTGTGATTGGTCCATTGAGAGTCGGTTGTCGTAGTCGGCAGTCGGGTCGCTCTGTGCAGTCGGTAGTCTGATATGGGCTTTAAAGCGTTAGCCAATCATAGTTCCAGAAGTATAATTCTTGCGGAAAGTAGCACGTTGATTGGCTATCACTTTAACGCTCGATGCACGATGCTCCCATGTAAAGGCACCTTAAGCCAGCGGCACGCGATGCATGTTTCGTGCTGGATTACTTGCTGGATGGAAATACTCTGTTCTGATTGGTGCATTTCTAAAGACGGACCAATCAGAATAGAGTATTTCCATCCAGCAAGCAATCCAGCATGAAAACAAACATCGTGTGCCGCTGGCTTTACTTCCTACTTCTTATGGCTCCTACACACAGGACGCAGTAATGCTTGTCGTGCAGACTTCCGCCACGCGGCAAGCATTACCGCGTTCTGTGTGCAGGAGCCATTATTACTTACTTCTAATGTAGACGTTCTTTGGTTACACAACATTTCCCCGAAAACTAGATGGGAAAATGGTGGTACCAACAAAAATCCCTAGAAATAATTTTAATTTCTGCAGATTAGTGATACTGTAGAAGTAGCAAGTCCATGAATTTTGCGGAGTTGTTTGACCTATGCGTGTGTATGTGTCAAATAACAAACTGTCATTAATCCGTAGAAATTGTGTTACTTAGGGGTTTTTGTTGGTACCAACATTTTTCCATCTAATTTTCGGGAAAATGTCGTGTAACCCATTCTTTTAAAGTAAAATTATATACAGAGTAAGGATGGAGTCCTATGGCACGTATTTTCGCATAACGCATAACCGCATGATCAATCATATCTTTCTATTCTTTTAGAAGTTCCAACAGAAATACTAAACATCGCAATTTATTGGTTACGCGGTACGCGGAAAATACGTGCCATGGGACTCCACCCTAAAAGAGCTGTGGAATAGAGAGTGCGTTATAGAAGCAACCAATCAGCAAAGAGCGACATAGCGCTAATTGGTTACTTCTATGACGCATTCTCTATTCCGCAGCTCTTTTAAGACTGGTTTGAGGACCATTTACAATGGAGAATCGTACGCTGCAACAATAAGAAATTAACTAATCAAAATCGATTATTCTTGTAAAAATCCAATATAATTGGTCAATTTCTTACTGCGTACGATTTTCCTTACGATTGTAGATGGTCTCTTATGATGACGTTAGTCCCAATTCACAATAGATATAGTAAGCTTTAAGCCTTAAGAAATTGACCAATCACAGTCAAATTTGAGGAGAATAATCGACTGTGATGGATCAATTTCTTAAGACTTAAAGTTTACTACACTTATTGTGGCTTGGGACTTAGGGTGCTTTCCTACTTAGTGCGTCACGCGTTACGTCGTCCGAATTAAGCCAATCAAATCGTCTCATTTTATTCGACGTAAAGTTACGCAATAAAATGGGACGATTTGAGCTAAGTGGAAACGCACTCTTAGGGCCGTGGCACACAGCAAAACTTAAGGCCTTCACACACACTTTCCGTAACAGTAACCGTAAGACGTAACGTAAAAATTGACCAATCACGTTGAAAATCGTCGAAACATAAGGTCGCCATTTTTGTGAATACTCCATCGTAATTGGTCAATTCTTACGTTACGTCTTACGGTTACTGTTACGGAAAGTGTGTTTGAAGGCCTTTAAACAGTAAAACGTAAGCAGTAAGCAAATTGACCAATCACAGTCATTGATTCTTGGACCGTAAGGGCCGTAGCACACAGAAAAACTTAAGCAATAAGACGTAAGCAGTAGACAAATTGACCAATCACAGTCGTTGATTCTTGGACCGTAAGAAGAATCAATGACTGTGATTGGTCAATTTGCTTATTGCTTACGTTTTATTGCTTTAAGGGACGTCTACATTGGAAGTAAATAGCAAGAAGTAGGAAGTAAGAGTAAGAAATTGACCAACTACAGTCGAATGTGAGAAGAATAATCTACTATGATTGGTCAATTTCTTATTCTTACTTCCTACTTCTTACTGCTTACTTCCAATGTAGACGTCCCTTAAGTTTTTCTATGTGCCACCAGCTTAAGAGGAATCAATGACTGTGATTAGTCAATTTGCTTACTGCTTACATTTTACTGCTTAAGTTTTTTATGTGCCACTACTCTTAAGGTGCGATTTCACGCAGCGAATAAAGCCTGGCGTTTCACTCCATTCCATCGTTGTTCAAAGCAGCGTTTAAGGACTATGGCACATAGAAAAACTTAAGCAGTAAAACGTATGCAATAAATAAGTTGACCAATCATAATCACTGATTTTTCTTACGGTTCAAGAATCAATGACTGTAATTGGTCAATTTGCTTAATACTTACGTCTTATTGCTTAAGTTTTTCTGTGTGCCATGGCCCTAAAAGCTGTTTGCCATCATCTGTATCCTTTTCATGGAGCGAATGAAGCTAGCGTTTTATCCCCAGTTCAGTATAGTTCAAAGCAGCGTTATAACGCTGTTCGCTCTCGCCCATATCCTATTTATCACGTTTAATCCTGTATAAACTGCAATAAGTATAAAAATGGAGGGTTATAATCGAGATATGGAGTATATAAAATATTATAGATATACAGTGGCGATTATAGGTGAAGTTCGAAGACGATATATAGCTGCTGCAGTTACAGCGATGTATTTGTTAAAAAATAAAAAAATACATAATACGAAAAAGACGAAAAAGTTGTGGGTATCACCGATTTTCCAAAATTTAGGACATTTATGGTCATTTTCACCATCTCCGATTACTTTAACCGGCTAGTTATTCCGTTGGAACTGACCAATCGCACTTGTCGTTTAACAAGATTAACCAATCACCGTGCACATTTAACCAGTAGTTAAGGTAACTGGAGATGGTGAAAATGACCATTAAGCCCGTATCAGACTACCGACTGCACAGGCCGACCCGACTGCTGACTACGACTGCCGACTCTCAATGGACCAACCACAGTGAGGCGCCGAGTCGGCGTCGAGTCGGCGCCTCACTGTGATTGGTTCATTGAGAGTCGGTAGTCGTAGTCGGCAGTCGGGTCGGCCTGTACAGTCGGTAGTCTGATACAGGCTTTAGGGTGCTTACGATAACGAGAGTAAAGCGAGTGAGATCTGGATCCGAGAGAATAGTATAATCTCCTATCTATAACTGTAATATTCTATGGTCTGCTCTTGCTCCTGGATAGCGTTCATGAATCTTTTCCCCTAATGTAAACTCGTGAAAAGTAAAAATTTTGTAATGAACTCGTGAAAGATGAAAACCTTCACTAAACTTGTGAAAAATGAAAGAATTAATGTGAATTTGTAAGTAAAACAAATATTACAATATACTCAAGATAACACCAATTTGCAATAGACATCTTTAGAATTTTTTCAGCATGTTTTTAAGACATATTGATGTCTTTAGAACGTCCCTTGGAGATCTGCTTGTCTAGGATTACTTTAGGATAAATTATTAAAAGATAAAATATTCTATTTATATTAAAATTATAAATCTGCAGAAAATATATATTTCATATAAAATAATACATAAAATACATGCAATAAATACATAAAATAAACTTGGCTCTGGGTTAACGCACTCTGGGTTATTCAGCCTACGTTTATTGGTCGAACAAGTACTTATAAGCTTTATGATTAGCTAGTAGAGACTTATGACGTCATTAATCGCTCTCGGAGCGATTAACCCAGGGCCAGTTGAACACGCTATTAGTAAATTTGGAATACAGTTGATACGCAGAAGAGTCCGCTGACGATTAACCAATTCTTGTAGTGAAAATACTAGAGATGTCTGCCGGAAGACTGGACAAAATTCCAGAGTTCTCTAAAGATAATTTCGTTATCTTCAAACACCAGATGAGCGATGGTGACGAGCCAATTAACTCCGGCCTTAATAAGGCCGATCCTCAACAAGTCTGATTCTTTAGAATAGTGTGCGCACTCCAGCATAAAATGTTCTATTGATAGTGTCCCCACATTCACATAGTGGAGACTCAATAAAATTCTTCTGAAACAAGTGATCGGCAACGCGAACATGGAACGTACGGAGTCTATTTATTATCAGAATGATAATTTTCCGAGGAAGGTGAGGGTAATTTTTAAACCATACTTCAAAGTCTTTTATGCGTGTACGATGAAAATATCTATATCCACAATGCTTTGCCGATTCGGTTAAAAATTCCATAGCTTGAGTCTTGGATTCCTTAAAAAGGGATCCTATTATCAAATATAATATCCTGATGATTGGTTGTAGTATCCTTATTCCTTGAGGCTTCCGTAGCCATACGATCAGCCATTTCATTGCCCTTTATATTGACATGTCCAGGGTACATTTTCACATGCGTATCTCATTCGCATACCATCAAGAATCGAACCCCTGATCTGCTCCTGTGTTCATGAGACTGCAAGAGCAGGAGTAAGAGCAGACCATAGAATATTACAGTTATAGATGGGTGATTATACAATTCTCTCTCGGATCCAGATCTCACTCGCTCTACTCTCGTTATCGTAAGCATTCCTATAGTTTATGTCACGTATGTTATAGAATTTCAGTATTGGCAATGAATTTCGGAACGCAGCCCATGTATACAATGGACGCGTTCAGCGAAAAAAGCGCTCATTGAGCAATCAGCGATTATTGGTTCTTACTGTTAGATCCCTAAATCTAGACTAATTACATTGGCCGCGTTCAGTAGAACAAGTGATCAGTAAGCGCTCAGTGAGCTCTTGCATCTGATTGGAATATAGTTGAAGATCTAAAAGAATATGCCAAATCATATACAAGAGCTCCCTGAGCGCTTACTGATCACTTGTTCTACTGAACGCGGCCATTGGTTGCATTCAGCAGACTCAACAGTTGCACAACAGTTGAGTAATTTGTCAATGTAATTGGTCTAGATTTAGGGATCTAATAGCAAGAACCAATAATCGTTGATTGCTCACTGAGCGCTTTTTCTACTGAATGCGCCCATTGACGAATTGCTCAACTGTTGTACAACTGTTGAGTTCGCTGAACGCACTCAATGGGCGCATTCAGTAGAAAAAGCGCTCAGTGAGCAATCAACGATTATTGGTTCTTGCTATTAGATCCCTAAATCTAGACCAATTACATTGGCCGCGTTCAGTAGAACAAGTGATCAGTAAGCGCTCAGTGAGCTCTTGCATCTGATTGGAGTATAGTTGGAGATCTAAAAGAATATGCCAAATCATATACAAGAGCTCCCTGAGCGCTTACTGATCACTTGTTCTACTGAACGCGGCCAATGGTTACGTTCAGCAGAGAAAGCTGCTTTGCAAGGTTGCGTTCCGTTTCAGGCATTATGCGCGCGTTGTCTACAATATACGTAACACGAACTATAGATAAATGTGCGCAATTGCGTGAACGGAACGTGGCCCAACTGTTGTAAAATTCGTGAATCTGATTGGTACATGCTCTTGGATTCAACCAAAATTAAGAGCATGCTCCAATTAGATTCACGAATTTTACAACAGTTGCAAAGCAGCTTTCTCTGCTGAATGCAGCCATTCATTGGTATCACATTCGACGCGCATGCGTGGAAAGGAGATTTATCCAATAACCTGGTCCAACCTTCACTAGCCTGATCGACCGTCTTCCTCTGAGTAGACACAATAGTACGACAAAATGTCACGCAGGGCGATTAAGGCGATTAATTGGGCAGCGCTTGCTGAAAGAATTCCGGAGACAGAAAAAGCAGCGTTCTCTGCCTTTAAAGCCAAGTCCGATCAACATTTGCAACGGTCAGTGCAAATCAATTTCTCGTGATGCATACATGAACTACGATTATATAATATAACCAACTTATTTGCTTGTATAAATTATGAATTGGATTTTGATAGTTAAGAAACACAGGCAGAGACGATATGTCATATCGTTTTCTTTTAGCTAATCTGTCAAATATAGTCGGAAATTCACTTGCGCATAACCTCCATTGGGATAACCTTACCTTACCATAATCTTGCTCCATTCATTTCACACCTATTAAGGCGTTGCGTGTAGTCTTTATGTTTAAAACTGAACTTTGCCTACAATTAGGAAAGAGATTTATTAACAGATTACACAATACTGGTTTTTACATTTATATTACAGAATGAACGCATACCCAGAAACAATACCCAAGATTGATTGGGCATTCTATAAGAAGAATATCGCAATGCCTGCATTAGTGGACAAATTTCAGAAGGAATATGAGGCTTTCTCTGTGCCATATCCGGCAGATAAATACACCTCTGTAATTGAGGATGAGGAAAAGCGAATAGTAATGTCCAAAGTTTAATTGCAAGTAGAGTTGTCGGACTTGAAAATTGAAAAATCTAGGAAAATTTCCAAAAAAATAAAAAAAAATAACTGCAAATATAGTTTACGAAAATATATGTTTTGTAGAATATGTCAAGATATATCAGAAAAACATGTCAAAAATATATCAATAGGTTTATAATCATAATAACAAGAAAATATAGAACTGGAATATAATATAGTTTATAAAAATATATTTTTGAAGAATATATATCAAAAGATATAGCATAAATATATAAAAAATGTCAAATTTATAATCGTTATAATAATGATAAACAAAAAGTATAGCAAAACAGGAATGTAATCTCAAGGAGTTATAATTTTTATATAAAGATTTATCATATATATTCTTATACAAAAGTGTGATCTATCATTTTTATATATACTAGAATATAATCACAAATCTATAATTATAATTGACAACAAATAAGAAAATATTGCATTATTATAAAAATAAAAGAATATAATCACAGATTATATAATTATAATCATTATGACAGCGACAAATGCAAAATTAGACAAGAAAATACACTTTTAAATGCCCAGAACCTGGTCATTATTAATATTAACTGGATATTGGTGGTGAAATCTGAACTACTCAGCTGAAATTTGAAAGTCTGACAGCCCTACAACAGTTTCATTCATATAGATTTGTTCTAATAGAATGAATGTTTATAGTTGGTAGAAATAGAAAACTTTATAAAAAAAACTAATGAGAAGATCGGCATAGCTAACAAGGACATTGAGAAGATAAAGAGTATGTTGCCATTTTCTGAAATGACAATGGAAGATTTCCGAGATGCCTATCCGAAATATGCTTTGGATCCAATTAACAGACCGACAATATGGCCGCACACACCTGAGTTCCAGCCGGAAGAAACCAGCAAACATAAACCATCACCAGATGGTGAAGATCATTAACACTATAATGGTCTTAAAACAGCTGAATATGGAATGTAGTCCTAATTTACTTCTAGAATATGATTCAAAGCTATGTATGTAATTTGGAAAAGAAATTGTTGTTTGTTCCTATTGTCATTGCATATATCTGGAAGTAAATGAATGCGTCTAAAAAAGGAAGGAACCATCCTTTTATAACACTGCTTATGTATTGTAAGCAAATAAGGGAAGAATACAGAAATATTCGAGTATACTTGGATGCGCGTTCAATAAAGACAGAGATATTTACTCAATCTCAAAAACTATTTGGGATTGTTTTAAAATATTAGAATTGTCTTTACAAAAATTTAAATTACTATTTAATAAATGCATGTCTTGTACAGTGTACATTGAAGTGTTTTAATAATTACAGCTGAAAAATTTGTCCGTAAATGGAGTCATGAATTGAGAGTAATTGAAGATAATATGTCAGTATGTTTAATTATGTTTTTTTTGTTTAATAACGATGTCTGTATTAATACGCAATTAATACACAGATATGATAGCTGTTTTATTTGCACATGTGTTCCAAAATAAAGTAGATTTATTTTTATTACGGTAGCGTGAGATATATGGTTTAAAGCTTCTGATTTCTTGCCGCGGCCATCTAGATGTTTGACGAAAAGTGAGGAAATACACATTAAAAATTCTTGCAAAGTACGTTGAAATAAAATTATGTGTTTACAAAATGATATATGTAATTAATTGAGCAGACTCGTAAAATAATCTAAACACTTCTTTTATTTAAACGATTAATAAATAACCGTAAAATTGACATGAGAAAACTGAGGTTAAAAAAAAAGTTTAATGTCATATTAGTTTTACGGTTATTGAATGTTGAAGCAAAAAAAATGTTCGGAATATTTTACAGATATGCTTAATCGACTGAAAATGTTATATTTGAGATATATTTTTTTATTTCGAGTATTTTGCGAGAATTTTAGGTATGCATTTTCTCATTTCTGACGTTATCGATCAAAAGTCCCGCACAAGTACTTAGGAGCGTAAAATTTTGTCGGCAAATTTGTCAATAAATTTGTGTAAAATCAGCGTAGATAATAGATACAGAAGTGCAGTTTTATAAAAATTTAATATATTCCCAATGAAAAATTTTTCATATATAATTATATAAAATTATATAAAATTATATATAATTATACATAATTATATATAAATATAAATTTGTCCATTCATGTTCATACATTCTACTTATATATGTAATTATACATAATTATGTATAATAATATATATAAATTCATATATAATTTTACATAATTACACATAGATTTATATATAATTATATATATTGTTATACATAATTGTATATAATTATATATAATTTTATATGATTATATATAATTATACATAATTATATATGGACAAATTTCATACATAATTTTGCATGAAAAATTTTTCATCGGGTCCCCCATTGTAGATCTATATACACATAATAATAAAACAAATTAAGATAAATTATAAAATTATAAAATTAGTACTTCATTGCACACTGAATATCCAATAACTAAAAATAGTTGATAATGTCATCCTTCTTTAATTATTTCCGGGGCTTTTAGGTCTTCTTTGCCTTCACAAAAATTTGTCCAAGGCTGACTATTTTTGACGGTCTATCCGCTATTGTGATGTTTTCAAGTATCAACATTATTTTGATATTAGTTTTCCAAAACCTGGCAACCCTGATACTGAATGATATCACGCTCGCATTGGTTATATTTAGAACGATTCGGTGTGGCAAGATGCTCCGCCCGTGGAGATTTATGATAGTGTGTGTGATTCAAATGTTATAATCTTTCGGAAAAATTGCCTGTTATTATTCGTAATTACTCACTAAATTTTTATCTCGTATTGACAATCTTTGTGCCAAATTTCACAAGTTTCACTATCTCCAAGTCAATCTATAACGTCTGTAAGTATCAAAACTGCATATGTATATTTCCTTCGATTTTATTTTTATTGGTTTGGAATACATGCAAATTCGATGAAATTCCTTTTTCATAACGAATTATATATTGTAATATGTGCGATTAAAATAGTATAATGTTTATTTATTATTTATTTATTATTTATTATTTATTATTATTTATTATTATTATTTATTAAAATTAAAATATTAAGAAGAATAGTAAGATATTCTCGTGGCTAAAAATAATGAAGTTTATCCACGAAGTATTTTGAATTGCACTTTACAGATATACGCTTTGTTATAAGTTGTATGTATTCCGAACCACAGAATAGAAGTACGTTGTAAAGGAAAAACAATTTGTTTTTTCGATTCAACATGTTCGTAATCCTTGATATTTGTAAGTTTTGAGTTTATAAGTTATGATATAAAGAACATCATATGTCAAAATAATAATAGTTTACTTAAGATATATTTGCTTTTAAGGTATGTTTTGATATTAAATATCTCACAAGTATTCAAAATGGGAGATCCAACTTTTATAAAAGGCAAAAGCTTAAAAGTCACTAAATCACAGAAAAAAAGGATGATTGTGCCAGATGTAATGCTGCGTACTGAAAACGTATTGATTCCTGTCATAGAACCTATGCCCATCAAGCAGACCTTTAATACTTCTTTAACAGAAAACAAGCCTCAGATTTTGAAGACACAAAAATACAGAAATAGCCCTGCATTACTATTTTCAGAAACACCGTCGCATACATTATACAATTATTTGGAGAACTTACTTGAGGTCAATTAAAATATCATCTTAAAAAATTCTTATTTTTTCTTTTCCTTATTAATCTCTAAATCATCTTGAAAAATATGAGATTATATATAGAATGATCTTTTACATTTTGACACTTGAAACTGTAGGTGAAGAAAGTTAAGCAACGTAAACTCAAGAATGAAAGCACAAAATATACTATTTCTGGAAAAACAGATTCATCAACCATCAAGAAAACGAATGTTCTGCAAAACTTATATCCATTAAAGGAACAGTCTTACAAAGAGACAAATAACACATCATATTTTCCCAATACTAGGCCTGAGCAATTGGAGCTATTAGCAAAAGACAAGGAACTGCACAAAGCAAGCTCAAAGTCCATACAACTATCAAGAAAATACAATATGTCTCAATTGACAGGAAGTCAGATAAAGGATGAAAACAAATTAGCAGTTATGCCCAAAATGAAAACTCCAATTAGTAATGTCACGAGCAAATCACAAATTGTATCAATGCCTAGTGATACATTGTACAACATTACAGATACTGCTTCCACAATATCAACGTCATCAGTATCGAGTTTCAATATGGAAAATAAAAGAACATTTGCAAAAATTGGAAACAGGGAAAAATCGATATCCAGAGTGACATCAAATCATTTGCATCCTAACAGTGAATACGAAATCAACGTATTGCATTATGAAAATGATATTTCGTCAGAGAACAAATTTCCACATTTTGCAACTTCTCACTTGAACTCTGCTGATACAAATTGGTGTCTTGTTAGGGACACTAGTTCAGTCAAAATTGGGGACAATTTTGAGAATGCTAATGATAAGCAAAATATTTTGGGAGATCAGCAAGAACGAGATATGAGCAAGACTGTTCGCGATATTAAGTATTCGTGGGAAACTTTAGACAGTTGGATGTCGTATCCTCGAAGAAGAGAGTACAATAACTTGCGTGGACAGCAATATCTTGAAACGTATGGCAGAAAGTCTTATGATTGTAAAATAAAATATTCCTGGCAAGTTATCGGGACAGGCACGCAGACGTCGTATAGTTTGTTACAAGATCTTCTGAACGACTCTACCACGGAGGATCGTGAATCTCCGTACAAAATGTGCAGCATAAAATATTCCTGGCAAATCATAGGAATTAGCACGCAAGCATCTCTGCACAATTGTAACGATTCGGATTACTGGAGTGGCATATTGTTGACACCAAATAAGAACTATGAGAGCAGTTCTCGAATTGGCGATAACGAGAGAGACGCCAAGCCGCGAAATCACGCCAAATATCCAGAAAGGAGATTGAAGAGATGCTTAATATTGAACAATCAACAAACCCAAACGTTCGTTGAGAAAGATGTTCAAGCCGACGTTAGCGACTACTATAATGCAAAATATTCTTGGCACAATTTGATTAAGAGATATCTACATCATGAGAGATATTAAGAGATACCTTATATTGAGAGATGTCTATCTTATGCCGCAGGAAATTCAATGCGACTCGCGAAATGTTAATAAAATTGATCCCTAATATCTAACTATGTATGAACATATATAGAATGTTAGTTCAAAACTTGTAGGATCACTCACTAAACCGAGTAAAAAGTACTCAGTAAATATAAGTTGAAAAATATCAAATCTCTCCGAGACAGAAACGATTTTCAGTTTTGATAATGTACACACATGATTTGCTTATTTATATTATTATATGTGATATAAAAACTGAAGATTTTCTCGTAACTATATAACTATGTAACACTGAACAGATATGATTCATAATGAATCATAGATTGCAAAGACAAATATCTAATACCTCAAATCAAAAATAAGATAAGATTAGAAAAGAATTCGTTATTCGTTATTCGTATAAATTAAAGAGAGACGTTAAAGGCAAGTTCAAACATTTTTCGTAAACACGGTAATAAGAATGTTATGATAATCTTTTATTTTCATGCATGTAACAATGTAAACAACAAATCATATACATCATCAAAATTGAAGGTTGCTTCTAACTTTGAAAGTATTGACTTTTCGTCTTATAAGTATCTTCTACTCTCAATTTAGTGAGTATTATTTGTCCTATAAGTTCTGTATTGTTTTTTTTAACAGTTTATATTATCGACATTACGATAATTTATGTTAATTGAAATTATTGCAGTATTTCAGATATGGAACGAATTTTAGAAGCATTGACCAACCAGAAGTTATCCGACAAATTGGAGCAAACCAACGACCACGCGGAATTATTGGATAAATATCTGATAGAGCCATTGACGCCGAACGTTCCCAATAAGACTTGTCTGACATCCAATAACGATCACGAAAAAACGAAAGAACTTCTGACGAGATTAACGTATACATTAAAGAAATTGCATCAGTATGAGGAGATCAATGAACAAGATCTTGACGAAAAGCAGAACACCGAGAGTATACCGTGTGTCGATGCGGATAGCATCTTATTGCAGGAGGATCTATTGCCGCGGAATATGGAAGAGAATATCAATAGTATCATAGAGTCTGCGCAAGAGTACATGGCGAAACTGAATTATCAATTAAAGGATCTCGACGACGCTGATCAACAGGTAACTCACGCACTTTTCTAAAATCGTGCTGAAAGCTTCCGCTTACTTTCCCACTGGTCAACGTATTAATATGAGGATCTTATGTCTTGTTAGATAGAAAATAGTATGATGAGAACGTTAAAAGATATAGACGAGGCATTTCAATCTTTGTTAGATGATGTGTGCCGAGAAGTCAATAAGAGACGCGAACAGCTTATACTGGAGGCAGAAATTCACAAGAATGAAACTTTGATACCGTTGAGAGCTTGTAGAAAAGAGGTGGAGGCACAGGTAGAAAACGCACATAGCATTATCTTGATAAGCGAGAATATGCTACAGCATCCGGAGCAATACCACGTGAATGAATTCGAGAAAGTAGTCGCTGCAAGCAACGATATGGGCAGGTGAGAGAAAGTTTAATCGAATAACTTGTTTTTAGAGTAATAACGATATCAGTAACAATAATAATAATGTTAACAATATATTGAGGGAATAGTCGGAGAAGTAGGAGATTTTTACGAATTTTTTTTAAAGAAATAAACAAAGATACTAATATAGGCTTTCAATCATATTATTTATCATTGTTTTGAGCACAAAAAATGTAAAATTCCGCCGTCTAGGTTTTTTGTGCTGATGCGGCGTTGCCAGACGCTTCTACCTAGTGGATAACATTACAGTTCATGTAATAATCTGAAAAAAATAAAACAAGAACATTTTTAAAAACTGTTACATTTTGTGTAAGATGAACCTTTGTTATATACAGAAAGTTGAAATTTAACAAAATGACGACTCTTCGAAGTTACAAGTCATTTTTCCTCTCTTTTTTTTATTTAGTGTTCCGGATAAAATATTAATTTTAGAAATTTTCTAAAGGATTTAAGTTTATCCTCCAGCAAATTTAATACAGTTTTTAAATTTTCTTGTCCCATTTATTTCAGATTATTACACGGGCTATAATGTCGCCCGCTTAGTTAAAAATATTCGGAGACATTACACTCAGCACAAAAGATTGAATGGAATTTCATTTTTTAAAGTCATTTTCTTCTACTTAAAACAATGTTAAATGGCAAATGATCAAAACCTTATATATTGCTATTTTTATTAATGGTAGAAACAGAAACTCTTTATTATATAATAAGAAAAACATAAAGTAGCACACAAATAGAAAAATAATGCAAAGACAGAAATAAAAAAAACAGTGATGTAAAATAAATATAATTAAGGATAAACTAATACATGGGGATGAATAATTAAATAAGTTTTATACATTAATTTATGTACGATGCATTCATTATCAGAGTTAGGAACATTACTTAAAAAAAGTAACGCGTTACCGTTACTTTTCGTAAAAAGTAACCGTTATTTGTTAAAAAGTTACTTGTTACTAATTTTAAAAACTAATTCGTTACCGTTACTATTACTAAAAAAATAACGATTCGTTATATATTTTTTTATAATACTAAATTTAATTAATTAATTATATATTTTATAAATAAAATATATAATTAATTTTAAAATGAAATTATTATTTTTAACTTTAAATTATTTGCAAAATCCGACTTTACACTATAACAATTATTTTTACATAAAGTATAAGATAAAACTACAGACTATTTTCTAGCGAATGTCAGGATATTTCTATCCAATCAAGGATATTTAACATACACTATCATCTATTGAATAGAGATAACTAAAGTAACAATAAAAGTAATGGTTAAATTTGTTACCGTTACTGTTATTAATAGAAAAAAGTAACGATCATTATAGAAATATAAACCATACATCATAGTAAGAATTGTTATAAGTGAGCACTTTAAGGAATTTCATAAAAAAAGTTTAACATATATTTTAAACATAAAAAATATAATATTGATATATCATCGAAATTTTAAAACACTCTTGTTCAGCGGTCTGGCAACAAAATTTATATTCGCGGCTCAGAATTTGGTAAATTCTTTCTATTTAAATACAGCCGATAATAACAATATATGAAACCAACGCGAGTTTTGACAAAGTTGTACCACACGCAATGTTATCGTATTTACTCGGCAACAGAAAATGTTGCAAACTGCAATTATAATACCATAAGATATGTCTTTCCTGATTTACCGTAGCATAATATTATTTTTCTCCGAATAAGGATACCAGCGGTACCATATTCTGAGGAACTACCGAATATAAGTTTCAATCGTCCGCTGAATTTGAACAAAGAAGAAATCATCGAGCAAATATCGAAGGTGGGCTGCATATTACGAACGGTGCCCGTTCAAATAATCAACATCGAGGAGAGACCGGCGGGTTTCTTCGTGAAATGGCACATTACCGATCCGGAGTATACAGCTGAGGAGCAGACATTCGTCGTGGAGAAGGCTAACGGTGAGATTCTCGATCCGACATCAAGAAGATTCGAAACTGTATACCGAGGACCCGAAACTTCTTGTTTCATCAGAAACGTGGCATTTGATAAGCCAGTCACGCTCAGAGTCAGGATACAAACGGATAACGGCGCGAGGAGCGTGCATCATGTCACACGGACTTCTATACCGCCATACAGTAAGTAAAAAGAGAGAGAGGTTCGAATCGAATAAATATGTCTATATTAAAAATAGTTTTTTTTTTTCAAAATATTTACAAGTTACAAAATAGAGACTTCAAACTTGATTTACAATTTACAAATAAGATAAAAGCATCAATGCTTGGATATGTACCTCATCCTGGACACATTCTTATCGTTTTGATCTTTAAAATTTAAAGATATAAGAAATATATATACATATATATTGAATATGTACATATATTCTACGTTAAAAGTTTAAATATTCGTATTTAAAGATCAAAACAATAAGAACGTCCAGAATCAGACGCTTGTCCGGGAATTGATACTTTTAATTTTGCATTATTCGATACAAAATATCTTATTTGGTGTTAATGCAACAAAATGGTGAAAATCGTTTCAAACAATCGCAGGTTGGGGGCTCGATAATAAAGACTACGTGATCACTAACAACGGTAAGGTAGCGGCGAAACTTACGAATATTACAAGCACACTATTCTCACACGGTCCTCAATTCGACGCAAATTATATAATTGAATTCAAGGTAATTATATAAAAGACAATGTAAAATTATGTACGTTTTTGCACTGTAATTTACCTATGGTAAACAGTTTTTAGAAGTTTCGCAAAAAGGAAACGACGATGAGGGTATCGCGTTAGTCCATGAGCCGCGAGGTTGCAGCGACACTTTGAAAAGACGATCTTCTCTCATGATAACACCTCGAGGCACGATCTTCATGGATGGTGAAAAGAAACTGATGCATTTGCCGAGAATGCGTTTCGGCACAGACATTACGATCTCTGCCTTCCGAAAGAATGCTCACGTGTTGCGGATGAATATCGAGTCTGAAAATAAATGTGTCACTTATGACTGGCGTGTACAAACGCCGCTTTACTTTGCCGCCCGATTTACAGAGTACAATAAGTGGAATTTGATGATCAAGTAAAAAGGGAAATGTATCAACCACATAAAACTTATTTTTATTACAGACAACTCGAGATATTGATGTAATTTTGCAGCAATAAAAAAAATGAAGTGCCTTATATATATATATATATATATATATATGTATATATGAAGAAAGATCCTGTTCTTCATCGTTTAGCCTGAACATCCTCTACAACCGCAATGTATACATTCTACGATACGGCCTTCCTCTAGTTTGCCTTTGGGTACCCTGCAGATGCAATTTGTGCCGAAATTTGTGTCTCGGGTCTGAATGCATCTCAGACAACACAAATTTTCATAGCCAACCTTCTTCCACTTGGCTATTAAGTTCTTGTCTGCTATGTTCTCGTTCAAACAGTAGTCATATAATTCTGAAACGAAGATACAAAGTTAGTTGTGACTTGCAAAGTAACTAGAAATCCTGATTTTTTTGGAACGGTCACATTTTTTTTTAATTTAAGACTATAATTTACTTGACATTTGAAGAAGCTATTACAATTTATGAAAAAGTGAAAGATTTATATGTGAAAGGAAATCAAAGTTTATTTTGATTTAATGTAGTTTTCAAAAACTCAGCTTTATATGATTAATGGAAACAATGTTACAATTAAAATGAGCTGCGATAAAACTTGTATCATATATTTTTAGATATTTCTGACAGAAAATCTCTTTAGATAAATTTACAACTTAGTAGAATACAGCAACTTTTATTTTAAAATAAGGATGGCAATAGTTTTTTTTATCTCTTAGTTTTTATCTTTATAGTTATTTTTATTTTTCCATTTTTTTTGTACAGATATTTTTTTATGGATTTGAAACTTGTTTTTTAACTATATATTGATACATTAGTTCATAGACGACTTTTTAAAAAACACAATATGATCTATATTATCTAGTACAAAATTATTAATATATTAGTTTACAAATATGTTAAATAACAAGATTTTTCAGGAAAAGCATTTATATGTTTATAACTTTGTAATGAGCAATGTATGCTATGTTTGTTATTTGTTAAAAAAACCTAAATTAATGCATCAATATAATAGGCTTTAATTATAGTTAAACTATTTTTCAATATGTCTATATATATTTCTATATATATATATATATATTTAGTTTTAAACATTTTCAGTGGTTTTCACCTTATTCTTAAATATTTGTGGTATTCTAAATTTGAGTTTGGGACATCTGATCACATTATTTATATTGTTGCTCAGAAATAACTGATGACGTTTGAACTTACCGCGACTGATCGCTTTCCTCCTATAAAACAAGTCATAAATGTAACGCGATTTTTGATGATGTATCTTGAATATTGGCCATAAAGATTCCTGTTTTCTTTTGCCCTCGTGAGGTTCCGTTTCGGCTATAACAAAGTAAACAATATTTCTTCAAATATTCTCTTCGAGTATCAACAGAGACGATTAACCTTATGAAGCAAACTAACCTTCGCGCATTTTCTGCTCCAACTCTTCTAGGGTAGGTTCGATCAGCTCCCAACCATCAGGAGGCGGTTTCTTACTTCGCCGTACTTTCGGCATGATTTCTTTTCCAAACACTAATACCTCGCAAACTACTTTCTCACCACACTTGGCATTCCTTGCGCGTTTCTTCTGTACGTCAGATTAAACATAGAAGTTGCCCTCTATACGTGCGTTTGGGTAGCTCTCTATTGCGTTATAAATGCTGAGTGCGTTCCAAACTCTACTCGACGGATAGAATAGTATTTAATCGACCAATCAGAACAAAGAAAATTAATAGCATGTTCGACTGGCTCTGGGTTAATCCACTTTGGGTTATTCAGTCTACGTTTATTGGTCGAACAACTACTTATAAGTTTTATGATTGGCTAATAGAGACTTATGACGTCAATAATCGCTCTCGGAGTGATTAACTCAGGGGCAGTCGAACACGCTATAAGGTTTCTTTGGGTGCTTTCCAGGGCCCTTATTCTTGAAATAGTTGCGTATATGTAAATTTTACTGCGCAGCTATTTTATGATATGATTAAACCTGCGCAGTAAAACTTACGTATACACAACTATTTCAAGAATAAAGGCCCAGTTGCGTACACTGTGTTATACAACCAGTTTATTGGTTGCATATTATCTTACAAGATATTTTAGATAATATATGACCAATAAACTGGTTTTGTGTAAAAATGTGTCAAATGTGTTAAGCAATTGGAAAGCATCCTTTATCTCCTGATAAGAAACTGATTGGTAAATTGAATGTTATTCCACCCGTCGAGTAGGATTTTGGAACTCAACTTATATTATTATATAATATTTGCAGTTGGAAACATATATGTTTGCATACCCTAATAGCAACAAGATTTTGTAAGGATATCCTGGGGATTTATGCGGACATTTAGAAGTTCTTAGAATATTTTTAGGATATACTAAGGACTAAAGGACCATCTACAATGGAGAATCGTATCAAGAAATTAACCAATCACAATCGATTATTCTTGTAAAAGCCAGTATGATTGGTCAATTTCTTATTGCTACGGTGTATGATTTCCCATTGTAGATGGCCCCTTATGCGGACATTTCCCAGTGAGAAATGATCGATCGACGTCGAAATCGTTAAATCGACGTCGATTCGACGTTTTTTCGACGTCTATTGGTAAGTCATTTCTCACTGGATTAGCAATTCTCTGGATGTCTTTGAAACATCTTGGACATCTTATGCTGTGTGGGAAATATGTATATGCTTTGTATACGTTTTGCATTACACTAAATTAAATTAAAGCCTATCGAAACAAACTTGCATAATCACATATTACACACATACATAAGGAAATCAACCAATTATAATGCATACAGAGAAATGCATACAAAAGAATGTCTTTTATATAAACTTTCTATTCGACATATAGCGAAACAAGTATAGTATCTATCACAGTTAATAATATTCCTGAACAATGCAAATTACTAAAAAATATCTTAAAGATATTCAAAAAATATCTAAAAGAAATAGGATGTCTTTATTCAATTTGACGATTTCGACATGGATTCGACGTCTATCGATAAGTCATTTCTCACTGGGAAGACATTAATAGAATTAATAGGATGTTTTTAAGACATATTTTAAAAGTTTGTGTGCTGCCTGGGATTATATCGACAAGATCAATTATTCCAATTGAGCGGTAAGTTAACGGATAATTGAATGTGTCTGGCTTTGTTTATCTTAAAAGAAAATTGTAAGTAATTTAAATAGCGCCGTTTGCAATTTGAATTTAAGAACGGTTAAGATTAATGCTTGATGTGCGTAAGTTCATTTTAGAAACGGCTAAATTATACAACAAACACATCTGACTTCATTGCGAATTTGAGAACGCAACCTCGGATTTGATACTGTGCGCCAATTTATTGGGCAATGCTCAGATTGGTCAGCGTGTTTCTCTCTCTCTTATACGACTAATGGCGCCGTCTCGGCTGTCTACGTCTGTCTGATCAACTCTTCTGCTTTTCCTGAAAACACGAGAAATGGCTTGCTCCGCTGTGCGGTCGCCTGTCCTTCGTAGCCCTACGGTATGATGAATCCCATTAATGATCCTGTGTCATCGATCGCGCATCTTTCTCGATACCTCATTGTCTAATCATTATCTTTACCTGTAATACGGGTGTTATGTAAATCGTTGGCGTACGATATGTTTTAACCTTGCGACTTTTTAAACGCTTAAAACGACTTTGCGCTCGTTTTTATAGCAAAAGATGACTGCGAACGTCATTCTGACAACACTCGAATCATGTTCAAAAATTGGTTTTGATGTATTTCACAATCGTACGTTTTCATCCTATTTCACTTATAAGTACTGTTCTGTACAGAGAAAATATATGTATTTATTTCATAAATAAGAACTCCAAAAATTATGTTTTCTCAGAATATTTAACGATCAGGTATTTTCTCAATTAATTTTTATATTTATGGATTATGTATTTATGCATTATGTATATTCTATATTTCTATATTTATGTCTCTTCAGGTAAGACACTATGCAGTTGCAGCGGCAACTCAATGCTCTACTGCGGCAGTCCCTGAACTTCAAGTACTATCAAGCAATAAAGTGACTATTGCTGCGATCGATAACAATAATCCTATTGCCCAAGTGTCAATTATCTTCAGGTATGCATATGAATATAATAAATATAATATTTGTAAAGGTGACTTTTATCTAACTTTAATCAATGAAAATAATAATAATTGCCAACAGTAATTTTCAATTGTATAATTTATCATTCAACAATAATAAAATATTAGTAATTTCTACTTGCATTGACAAGATAAACCAAATAATATTTTACTGACAATTTTAAATTATGGATTAATCAGTTTGTTGAAAGTCATAAGTTTTTAGGTATATGTGTATAAATAATATATAAATATATATTTGTAAGAATGACTTTTACTAGAACTAATTCAAGTTAAACTAATCAATAAATAATAATAAGAATTACCAAGTTAGCAATACCAAAGAAAGAATTACCAAATTAGCAATTTCCTGTTATCTAATTTGTCATCCAACAATAATTAAAAAATTTGTAATTTTAATAAACCCATAGATAATATTTGACTGACAGCAATTTTAAATGATTAGATTAATCAGTTTGTTAAAAATTTTCCTAAGTCTCTAGATATGCATATAAGAATAATGATATAAGTGCATTTGCAAGAATTACTTTTACCAAGTTCAGATTAAACTAATTGATGAATAATAGAATTGCCAACAGTAATTTTCATTTCTGTAATTTGTCATTCAACAATAGCTGAAAAATGAATAATCTCTATCTACATTAGCAAGATATAGCATAATCTTTCACTAACAGCAGTTTTAAGTCATTGATTACATTAATTAGTTTGTTGAAAGTCGTCTTAAATGTACTTGATGTGAAACACTTTTTCATAAAATTAATTTTTTCCAATTTTAGAGCTAGTTCACGCAATGAGACTTACAATACACAAGGTATAGCACATCACCTTCGTATATTTGCTGGTTTGAGCACCTGCAGATCGAGCGCTTTTGGTATAACCAGAAATCTCCAACAATTTGGTGGAAATTTAACTGCCACTACGGATCGCGAAAGCATTGCTTACACCTTGCAAATTACAAGGGATAAATTGTAAGCAGATCCTCTTACACATATTGATCAACTTAGAGGCTTTCGTTTAAAAAATTCGCTTGTCGAATGGTACGTAATATCCACGCTCTTGTAATAGAAACGACACTTTGACTTTTCTGGAGGACGTTGCTACCCAACAAGTGTTCAAACCATGGGAGATATCCGATCAACTGCCTAGGTTACGCTACGAGTTGTCCGCTGTGCCTGAAACAACTCGAATAATGGAATTACTGCACAAAGCGGCGTATCGCAGCGGACTCGGTTATTCTCTATACTCACCAAAGAGGCAACTCGGGAAGATCAATACAGAGACTGTACGTGTATTACCACATGCTAGTCTGGACATTCCTAATTTCTAGTAAAATTTAAAAGTAACTTGTCTCTTCTAAGGTTTATCGTTATTTTTTTATTATTAATGCTAACACAGTTGCGTTAATTACTCAAGTAACGTATCCTTACAATTTTCATTATTTTTTTTCAAGAAGTTTGAACTTTTTTTATGATTCGCTTCTTCCCATTCACGTATATGTGCAAAGTAACAGTTATAATCGTTACTTTGCACATATACGTGAATGGGAAGAAGCGAATCATAAAAAAAGTTCAAACTTCTTGAAAAAAAATAATGAAAATTGTAAGGATACGTTACTTGAGTAATTAACTCTAACGTGTTACTTTAATGAATGTTATTTTTCAAGAATAACATTTTCAACCTTGTATTTCTAATAAAGCTTTTCTTCTCTCTCTCTCTCTCTCTCTAGCTGCAACACTTCGTTAACACCTGGTTCACTGGCTCCAACTGCGCGGTCGTGGCTACTGGCGTTCCGCTGCAGAGTGTGTCGCAGTTTGCCACGAATCTGAAAGTAGCTTCCGAGGATAAAGTCCCGGAAGCGACAAAGTATTACGGAGGAGAACTTCGCAAGGAACGAACGTCCGAGTTGACTACTGTGGCAGTAGCCGTAGAAGCCTCTGGTTTTAACAAAGAGAAAGATGCTCTCGCTTACGCTATATTACAGAGAACGGTCGGTGATGGGCCTCATGTGAAATGGGGCATTAGTGTGTCTCCATTGCAGAGGCAGGTGTCCAGCGCAGCGAGCGTCGATCAATTCGCCATCTCGGCATTTAATGCTAGTTACAGCGACTCCGGATTGTTCGGCTTTGTCATGTGCTCGATGCCCAGTGTTGCTGGTTCCGTAAGTTCTCTATTGTTTAACAAATTATACGATAAAATTCCAGCAACCGGCATTTTCTACCTATTTTCGACACTCTTGCGCAGGCTTTATCAAATACTAAAGGTGAGATTTATTAATTATTTATATATTTATTTTTTAAATCCTCATGCATCTTATTATTTGATAAAATTCACGTAAGAGTACTGTAAACAAGTCGAATGCCGATTGCTCGATGTTTTATTCCAGGTAAATTTATACCTGATGTGACTTTCGGGTTGGGGGATAGCGTTTTCTTTTTTTGATTCCAAGATTTCGTGAATATCTCAATTTACTTCATCAGAAATAGCAACCAAGAGGCTTATTGTTTTTAGCTGAACTAGCTGAGTGTTAGGGAACTTCGTTCTTTTTTTCCCTTTATTATATATTTGTTTTATTCTCTCTGACGGATAGAAATGCAACATAGTTCAGTTAAAAAGAATAAACTTAGAAAGTATGATATTGTACTTTTCTTTGATGAAATGAACTGAAATTTTCATGAAACATTGAAAGGAAATTCACAAAACACACAACTCCAACTAGGAAATCAAATCCAGCACTTCTCCATATAGCAAAAGCCACGTCAAATATGAAATCAATTTATACTTAAGAATTTGAATACTGCATATCATGGAATATAGAACGTTTTTTATTCTAAGATATATACGTGATGATGTGAAATCTTTTTTTATAGAGAGTCGGAATAACGACTGAAATGTTTAGACAGCTCCAGTAAAAGTCTGTTCGGTACTTCTTTCTTATTTTACTTTCATGACTGAAAGTCTCACAACTGAGATTTTATATTGACTATTATTGACTTTTTCTTCTTGCTGATTGTATATCCAGGAGCCTTCACGCTTAGGTTTAGATTTTTTTTTGTAGATAACAAAAGCTGCCGTCTCGTGTCTGAGATCGCTAAACATCTCCGACGCGGATATTGCTCGCGGTAAGGCCACGTTGAAGGCGGAGATTATGTTCGCCGCAGACGATAATACCACGTTGCTGGAAAATTTGGGACAACAGGCGCTTTTCAAGAAACGCGTGTATAAGCCATCCGATCTTGTCGCACAAGTGGACAAAATAAGCGCGTCTGACGTCAAATCGGTAAGTAGATTTTTTTATCATAATGCGATTTGTTCTTTCGATCCAATGAAGCGCTTATTTTGTTTTTTTGTATATAAATATGTTTATTTAATATAAACTTTATACATCTTTGTAAACGCATGTTTACGCATTAAAAGTATAATTAAAAAAAACTTTGTTTCTACATGGCTTTTAGATTGCCGGAAAATTCAACAACGGGAAATTGTCTGTGGCTGCGATTGGCGATCTAAGTACCGTTCCATACATCGATCAATTACATTAGATGTGTAACATTGAAAATCCTAGGCGGTGAATCGCCGATTCCGAATTCTCGCGTTCACAATTTAGAGACGTGCACGTTCATCAGTGTAAAAAGAGTCGATTTGCAATATTAATATAAAAATAACAATTGTTGTAGAGCTTGTTATAGTGTAGAGTACCTCCTGCCCCTGGAGGAACTCGTTCACCTATGATATATGAAGACAAAATATGGTGAATAAAACAAATAGGATATTGAAATATTTACAAGTTTGTTCTGTTCTACACATTTCTCGACGGCACTCTCATAAATCATGCATACGGTTATGCGAAACAGTAGAAGCATGTGTCCTATCAAAGTCGCACATCTTGGATGATTTATACGAGATTAAAAACAATTTTGCTTTGTAATTTAATAAAGTTTTATTTCTTCTATGGAATAGTATTTATTGTACTTTGTCGAGGAAGACTGCGGTGACTTTCCGTCGATTATCCTTTCCAGCACAGGCCTCAGGTTCTGAAGATCTTGCAGGAATTGGACCTAGTGGAAAGAAAACAAATTGTAACAGAGAAGAGGATACGAGATTACGTAAAGCTTCTACGATACTCACGTGTTGATCCAAAACAGAATTCAATCGATTGAAAACTTCCAGAACACGTGCGTCTTGTGATATTGCGTAATGCTGATGGTGAGAATCATAAAGCAGATTGGACCACTCGTATAACTGTTGCTCGCTCAATTGCGGATTACCGTCCAACGAGTCTACTTGCTCAGTCAGTTTGTCCATTAAGTACTCTAACAGTCTGAGTACTTCATCTAAAGTTAAACCGGTTCTCAAGTGTGGCAATAGAGAAGTACTAGAATAAGTGATACTAAACACTTTATCAAGACAATCGTTCCTCGAATGCGAATTACTGTTGGATGACGTTGATACATTGTTAGCCAAGCCGTTTTGTAACGGTACAAACATCTTGTCCGGACTTCTCAGCAAGAACGCCAAGAGATCTACCAGTAATTTCTCCGGCAAGTCTTTGGTCCTGTTGAGACACCAGTAAATTGACGTGACGTCGCCGGACTCCATAAAAGACGGAATCAGTATCTCTTGCATCGTGGTGTCGCTCCATCCTTCGGTCTTATAAGTGAAGTTTTGTTTCGTGATTTTTGGTAATTGAGGCATCGAAGATGATCGATCTGTCGACATGCTTTTGCTGACGTGCGATTGCTTCTTGTTCCATTGACTCTTTGTCATCTCCTGTATCACCATGATGTCGTCCGTGTCATTATCGTTATCGTGATTCTCGAAGCACAAGGACGAGCTCATCGTAGCAGCCATTCTTTGTGGCGCGAGACGATACGGCGCGATAGCCAAATGCCTATTCGCCGCTAATAATAATTTATCCTCCACCTTCCAGAGTTTAGCGTCGTTTGTGTAAAGCTTAAGCTTCTGCACCGCCTGCGCCAATTTGTGCTGTACATTATATATCATGAGTATCGCACCTTCGTCCGTAATGTCGGCACCGTAAACCGCTATAGTCGTCTCGTTCAAGTGTGTCATTACCGCAGGATATTTCGTGTTAATATTGGTAATTACACTGATTAACGTGCTGGCTCCCGGATCGGAAGACGTTCCCGTCAGAACATGACTGTACAATCTACCATGTGACCCTGAAAAAATTAGAGAAACACATTAATGTAATCTCACTATAAAAGAAACTAGGTTGAGAACGTTACTTTTGAAAAGTAATGCATTACTTTAATATTTATATCTACCTATTTATGTGCATGTGCATATATATATATATATATATATATATATATATATATATGTGTGTGTGTGTGTGTGTGTGTGTGCGTGCGTGCGTGCGTGCGCAAAGTAATAATAAAAATAACGATTATATTAGTTATCATCACTTAAAAATATAATTGCATTATTGTTATCAATGAAAAAAGGAAATAACATCATTACCAAATCATTATTGAAAAAATTTGTACACACAGTGACGGCGTTACAAGGTATTATTTTCTAATTCTAGAAAGAAATATGTACAATTTTGCGATAAAAGAAACAATAAAGGGATACAAAGAAATAAAATACAATACGATCATAACGATTGATTTTACGTACATAAAGTTAATAGATAAGCAGTATTTTTGTTTTGTATCACCGTATGTCCCACTAGATCCTCCGATTCTCGTTTCAGTTCGAATCTGTTCATGGTATTTGCCTTTTCCAAACAAGTATCATCCGTCAATTTGACAACTAAACAATTGTACGTTTCTTCTATCTTTGTCAAGCAGTAAAGACTTGTTCTCTTGTTCAAATGTATCAATTGACAGTGCAACAGTTTCTCTTTGGTCCTCAGTATACCCTTGCTGGCCCAAGATTTTCTATTTGCGATCGCCCACTTCAAAGAGGCTGTAGCTCCGTTTTGCTGGACTAGAACTGGTGGTAGCTCGTCATGCGTGAGAATAGCGTGCAACGGGAATCGAAATTTGTATCCCTTCACATTATTCAAATCTACCTCCTCCTCCGACCAGACCCGTATCTTTTTCTCTTTAAAGGCAGCTGCATAACACTGATTCGACTTATCGTAAATCACCTGCGATGTCAATTTATCCTTGCTGGACCAGCTTCTGCTTTGTTTCAGGTCTTGTAGCTGGAAAACCATGCATATAGATTGTTAAGAATCTTATTGAAATAATATTGGTTGTGTTAGCTAATATTTTTAGAGATGGATACATGTACGTATACAAAGTCTGCCTGGAGAATATTCGACTTTAAGCTATATGAAGAGAAAGAATTGAATCAATGGCGATTATGTCTTCTTCAAAGTACTTCTTTGGAAGCCACAACTATTTTCCCTCAGTGCTACTCCTACTTCCTGAAGCAGTCCTGGAACTCAGCTTTTAAAATACCCAACAACTTTCTTATCACATTCTGTTTTATGTTCTCCACATCATCAAATCACCTTTTTTAGGGGGTTTTTAATTTCGGAAACAATCAGAAGTTACACAACAGACTTGGAATATGCCATGTTTTGTGAAGAGCTGCACCTCTGCTTGACACTCACGGTGGTTTCTTTTAAATGGAGAATACTCGTTCTCTACAATAGTAAACTCAGATACAGATACTTATACCTATACATGGTATAGGTTGGATACTTTCCAGACAGACTTTGTATGTTTCAGCACATTTAGTTTTCTTTTTCTAATTCAAACATTATTGACAAAGGTGTAAGATTTGTTTGTTAGCTGAACTAGTATTACATTGCAACTTTATGTCCCCCTCCTCCTTTTTCATTCATCACTAAAGCCAGCGGCACACGGTGCTTGTTTTCGTGCTGGATTGCTGGATTGAAATACTCTGTTTTGATTAGTGTATTTCCATTCATCTTCAGAAATGCATCAATCAGCAAGCAATCCAGCATGAAAACAAACACCGTGTGCCGCTGGCTTAAATTATATACTTGTTATACAGCAAAAAGTGCAATCTAGTTCAGCTAAAAAACACACCTATAATGAAAAGTTCTGTGAATGATAAATATATAAAAATATACAGTCTAATCATCAATCTAATCATCTTGACCATAATATGTATTGTAAAGAAGAAGAATATTTCTAAGTAACTCTTAAAAAGTTGATAGGTGTTGTTCATTCTTTATTAAAATTATTAACAAATAAAATTGGTAATTCAAATAGTTCTCTTCGCTTCTTTTTAATTCTTTAATAATAAACTTTTTAATAAACAACATCTTTTATAAGCTAAAGCTTATTTTCTAGAATATTGTTTAGAAACCTTCTGAGAAATGGTTTATTGATGATTAAATCTTTCTCCTTACTAAATTGATGAGTACACCTATTAATGAGTATACTAAAATATCAGATTCTGAAAAGATTAGCAAAAGCTTCCTGCAAGGTTATCTGCAAGATTTGAGTTTAGATGTATGATAAAATATACAAAGGAATATTTTATAGTAATTAGTTGTTTCGGCATAAATCCTGAACTGTATATTTCTGTATATTTAACTATGTATATAACTATGTATTTAACTACTGTATATAACTTTGTCACTTTGACATTAAATAATTTTCTTCTAATTACAATGTTACATCTGTTTTTTTTTTTAGCTAAACTGACTAAACTGGTGCAATAAGTTAGGTTCAGTTCCACAACTCGCTTTAGCTGGAGTTTAATTTGTTAGAGATCTATCCATACAAATTTGCAGTTGCATTATTTATACACACAAGGGAATTAACTAATCCAATATAAAACATGTCTAATATAAAAGACATTCTTTTACTGTACGAATCACGATTAGTTGATTTTCTTGTGTATATAAATAATATGACAATGCAAGTTTGTTTGGAGGCCTTTAATAAGTTAAATTCCGGTTAAAGTAAAGTTGTAGAACTGGACCTTAAAGTAAAATAAATATATTTTGTTTCACTTGAACTTATTGCAGCAGTCTGTGTCAATTCAGACAGTTTAGCTAAACAGAATAAACTTAAACTCGTTCTTGAAGAGGTTAAGTATCAGTCGATGTCTGACCTTATATCGTATCACTATGTTCCTGCCAAGTGTTACTATCGCCCAGCCTGATTCCTTGTCCTGCTCGACACCCAGCAGATTCTGCTGGTCGATGAGTGGGCATAATGTGTAATATGCATTGAGTTTCGCCATCCTCGTAACATAAAGCGTTCGTCGGAATCTGTTTCCTATTTACAATGAGCACGCACGTGTGTCCGTCTTGGCAGTTTTCTTCTTTTTCTTCGTTGAAATAACTAATGTATCACCGAACTACTTTCCATACGTCGATATTTTGATACGTGTAAAAGTACACAGTATCAGCTTCCGATATTGTTTTTTTTTTCTTTATATCAGGCACGTTGCACGATCGAGTTGCCCATTTCGGCCACTGAAATATACACTACCTGGAACGCACGTTGCCTCTTGAGTGCTGCAGGATGAAAGAGAGGTCTCTGTTTCTTCCCGTGCTTGCTGATTCATAATATAGTCGAGAGAGTGGGGAGAGAAAATGTTCATATTGGCTGCATTCAGTAGACTCAACAATTGCACAACAGTTGAGTAATTTGTCAATGTAATTGGTCTAGATTTAGGGATCTAATAGCAAGAACCAATAATCGTTGATTGCTCACTGAGCGCTTTTTCTACTGAATGCGCCCATTCTCATTTATCTCTCAGGTAAACGTCCCAGTGGTCGAACATACATGTTCCAATGATTGACATATTGGTTTTGTATTTTTCTTTGTTAAAATGCTTTTCAATATACAAAAAAATATAATAAATGAAAAGAAATATTTAGTTACTTTGTGATTTTGTTTCATTTATTGATAAGCATCTTAACAAACACAAACATATTATTAGTAATTTAATTATCGGTACACGTTCAATCACTAGGACGTTTACCTTATAGCTCATTGCTGAAGTCGATAACAAACTCGAACGATGTTGATAATGTAGAGACGATCGTCACTAACATAATCACGCTATCCTTTTCGTATTTCTTGTACATACAAACTTACATGAATTTGTTGTTTTGTTTTATCATATTCAACGGGAAACCTAACCATATATGTGTAGAAACTTTCTGCAACTTCTTCGATATTTTTAAGCTTCCAAATACAGAAGGTAGAGCAATATTCTTCAAAATTTTTCTGTTTGGAGCATCCATACTTTCAGTATATACAAGCAGCGGAACTTTTGGATTAGGCAAATTTTACGCTAACTGACAGCTTGAGATCTTACATTAAAATTTTTTTATTCGTTTTCGTTACATATAATAGAAGCAATGCTCCTATTTATTTTTGCACGTACTTTCATTGTGTAAAAGCATTTGTAATTCTGTGTAACCAATACGACGTAAACTTTGCAGAAAAATGTCAGTATTCTGTCGGTAAAGTTTTCAGTTTCAGTACCCCCTTAAACTACCGTTAATTATTGCTTATTCTCTTCTTGTTAAATGGTTTAATTGAAAATTTAAATTCCTCTAGTTGGCTCAGTGAGCCAAGTATCTATTCAGTTTTCATGGATTAATAAATTTCGCAAAAATCGTCGTAAGATGGCGCATATATTTACTTGTTTAGCGTCAAAAATATTTCGCCAACATGATGGTAAAGAAGCAAAAACGACGGACATGATTAAGGCTCCTGACTCTTCGTATTGTCTACCTCTTTTTTGACGTCAGAAGCGAAAAAATGCATCCCAGGTAGCAGACAGCCGTGATAATAACGTGAATTTTACGTCATCTGTTACGTCATTTATCATTCAAGTTAACAGTGGTCTGTTCTTTTCAGATGCACTGCTGAACTGATGCAATAAGTTAGAGTGAGAAAAAAATATACTTGTCTCACTTTAACTTATTGCACCAGTTCAGCAGTGCAGTTGAAAAGAACAGACCACAAATAATGACGTTTTCTTGATAGTCCTAAGTTACAGACCAATGACGTCATATATACGACGACTTAATGACTTAATTTTTTTACATAAAATGACGTAACAATGACGTATGACACTACCCTGATAGCAAAATGTCAGCAATATGCCGATAAATTGCTGGCAAAATCAATCATAGGATTACAGCAAATTTGCAGCATGTATACTACCATTATGCTGGCATTATGTCGGCAAAGCATGCCAAAATTACTTGAGGGCAGAGTGCTGCAAAAACCGAACAAGACGTGTCGAGCAACGTGTGACGACAAATTTGCAGCAAACAGCGAGCAAGACGTGCCGAGCAAGGCGTGATGGCAAATTTACGGCAAAAATCGAGCAAAATGTGCCGGCTATGAACAGGCCAAAACTACCCGAGTAGAATTTGCACCTTATGAGAATCTAGTCATTATATAATAAAATTGTATTCAATAGACACATACACATAGTTATTAGTTAGTGTAACTAGACAGTGATGAACTAATAATATAACGTTTTTGCGAATATATACAATATATTAACTAATAATAAGATAAAAGAAACAACATAATTATGGTAAAAAACCAAACTAGTTGCTAGGCAATATCACTTTTCCTAATGAGGATATAACATAAGTTACCTAATAGTTAGACAAAAAAAATATAACTAGTGATGTAGTTTATTTTCTGCATTAGGCATATATCATCAGTAGATAGACTGTCCTAGTTAAAATTTTTAGTTCTATGAAATGCTATTTGTGTCTTTTAGAGATGACACCAGTGGCTTTTATTATTGAACACTTCCTAATCATGTAGAACAGTAAGTATCTCAGTGTATATTGTCTTGGAGAAATTCCTTGCTCACATTGGATTTGAACTTGAGATCTTTGGTTCTTCAATCTGTTGTCCTATATGTTACTCCACTTTAACTTCACTAACAAACGTGTTTCGTACGGCCCTCATATGTTGTATGAGATTTGACACGACTTGCTCGGCTTTTGCCGTCAGTTTGCCGTCATATGTTGCTCGGCACGTCTTGTTCGATTTTTGCCGCAAATTTGCCGTCACGCGTTGCTCGGCACATCTTATTCGCTATTTGCTGCAAATTTGTTATCACACATTGCTCGGCACGATTTGCTCAGTTTCTGCTATCAATATGCCGTCATACTACTAATGATAGCTTGTCCGGTTTTTGTCAGCAGTTTGCTATCACGCTTGCTAACAGGTCGTGTCGCAATATTGCACACATTTTGCCGACATTACTTGATATAGCAAATCGTGCTGCAGTTTTGTTGTTATTCTGTTGATAAAACTTGCAGCACGCTTTGCCAAAATTTGCTTTTGGCACGTTTGGCTATCAGGGCTATTAGTTAAAAAAAATATATTTTGCAGAAACGCTTGCAACTAATCAGCTTATTTTGATTTTAAACATAATTTAGATGTTTTATTTGATTTCTCACTGCTTTCGCACCTGAAAATTTACTCAGTACTGGTCGGACGCGAACTCGCGAGACCTCCAGTACTAGGATTCTGTAACTCGTTATTGGAGTTAACGACAGTTTCATTATCGTTGCGCAGCTTTTTTACGGTATACAAAAGCTGCGCAAAGATAACGAAACTGTCGTTAACTCCAATAACGAGTTACAGAATCCCAGCACTGGTTCCTAGTCTGCCTTGGCTATTGCGCTATTTCCTCAACTGATACTAAATGTATTTTATTATCTACAGCACTAATTATAATTTTTTTATAATATTATTTAGTACAACCACAAAAATAAACTATTTATATTTCTAATATTTCATATAATAAAAGTGAAGTTAAAAATATATGCATAAAATATTTATATAAAATATCCCTAATAGCACAGATGTCCAGGGGATATTCAGAGGACATCCTGAGGAAGTCCTGAGGACATTTCTTTGTCCTCAGGACGTCCTTAGGACGTCCTCAGGAGATCTTGTGCTATCTGGGATGTTTACCTAGGTGTTGACATTACAAAACATTACAATTTAAAAAAACATTTGAATAAACATTTTTAAAATGTTAAAAATAATGAGGTAAGTTCTTTTTTTCATTAAAATAACGTTTTTAATGTTTGGAAGAATGTTTTTGTGTTTTTTAATATTTAATAAATATGTATTTTAACATTTAAAAACGTTTTTCTAAATGTTAACATTCAACATTTAAAAAACTTTCTAAATGTTAAAATAAACGTTCATTAAATATTAAAAGTAACATTTTTCCAAACGTTAAAAACGTTAAAAACGCCATCCCATTACTTTTGACGTTTTAAAAATGTCTTTTCAAATGTTTTTTAAATATTGTTTGCTTATTAGGTAACAGAAATAACTAAAATAAGTAAAAAATATTATATTATATTCGTAATATTTTTTAAATATTGCTATAATATTGTTAAAGTAATATTTCAAATTAATGTCACTGCAATGTCTCTGGAACATTGCACTGCAATATGCAATGTTGCAACGTTATTATTATAAGAAAATATATCTATAAGAATAGCAAACTAATCTTTTTATTCGAAAAAGAAGTTCGTCTATAATATGGTAAATTAAACGTTATCATAATGATCTTTTGCAAAGTCATTTTGACGTCTTAAAATATGACGTTAAATACACATCCTTAAAGGACAAATGATGTTACTGACCAATAATAACGATATATTGACGTCAAAATAAACAGCTTGCTGCCTGGGATACTAAAAATTCTTGAGAAATATCAATAATTTGTCATAAATTCATCTTCTTAACATATTTCTTCGCCTATTTTTATTCAAATTAATTTACAATAAATTATTGATTGTTAGAGCAAAAGGAGAGTGCACAGAATATCTTACAAATTTGTTTAATAGATTGCAAGTGTTACTTTATGAATATATATTTTTATTTCAATACATTTCGCAAGAATTTTTTAGCATGCATTTTCTCGCTTCTGACGTTATTAAAAAGAGATAGAGGGGTTAGGAGCCTTAACACTATAAACAACACAATTTAAGTTCATTTGATAAATTCACGCATTCTGATGTTATTTTGTCATATCTAGATTCTATCACTTGCAATATTGTTACGTAGATTATGTGAGTTCCAGTTATAAGATTATTGATGATTAATTTCAAAGAATTCAATGAAAAATCATTTAATCGATGACTGATATAAGCGAAGGAAATTAAAGGTTGTTTAATTAATAATTGAACTTGGCAATTTTAATTAAAGCTCATTTAATTGATGATTGAACTTACCAAATTTAATTAAAGGTTTAATCGACGATTGATATGAGCAATTCAATTGAAGATTGATGACAATTGATATGACCCCTCTCCCTCTTCCTCCC
>NW_022639601.1:892486-895120 GCF_010583005.1 Odontomachus brunneus
AAATTTACTCAGTACTGGTCGGACGCGAACTCGCGAGACCTCCAGTACTAGGATTCTGTAACTCGTTATTGGAGTTAACGACAGTTTCATTATCGTTGCGCAGCTTTTTTACGGTATACAAAAGCTGCGCAAAGATAACGAAACTGTCGTTAACTCCAATAACGAGTTACAGAATCCCAGCACTGGTTCCTAGTCTGCCTTGGCTATTGCGCTATTTCCTCAACTGATACTAAATGTATTTTATTATCTACAGCACTAATTATAATTTTTTTATAATATTATTTAGTACAACCACAAAAATAAACTATTTATATTTCTAATATTTCATATAATAAAAGTGAAGTTAAAAATATATGCATAAAATATTTATATAAAATATCCCTAATAGCACAGATGTCCAGGGGATATTCAGAGGACATCCTGAGGAAGTCCTGAGGACATTTCTTTGTCCTCAGGACGTCCTTAGGACGTCCTCAGGAGATCTTGTGCTATCTGGGATGTTTACCTAGGTGTTGACATTACAAAACATTACAATTTAAAAAAACATTTGAATAAACATTTTTAAAATGTTAAAAATAATGAGGTAAGTTCTTTTTTTCATTAAAATAACGTTTTTAATGTTTGGAAGAATGTTTTTGTGTTTTTTAATATTTAATAAATATGTATTTTAACATTTAAAAACGTTTTTCTAAATGTTAACATTCAACATTTAAAAAACTTTCTAAATGTTAAAATAAACGTTCATTAAATATTAAAAGTAACATTTTTCCAAACGTTAAAAACGTTAAAAACGCCATCCCATTACTTTTGACGTTTTAAAAATGTCTTTTCAAATGTTTTTTAAATATTGTTTGCTTATTAGGTAACAGAAATAACTAAAATAAGTAAAAAATATTATATTATATTCGTAATATTTTTTAAATATTGCTATAATATTGTTAAAGTAATATTTCAAATTAATGTCACTGCAATGTCTCTGGAACATTGCACTGCAATATGCAATGTTGCAACGTTATTATTATAAGAAAATATATCTATAAGAATAGCAAACTAATCTTTTTATTCGAAAAAGAAGTTCGTCTATAATATGGTAAATTAAACGTTATCATAATGATCTTTTGCAAAGTCATTTTGACGTCTTAAAATATGACGTTAAATACACATCCTTAAAGGACAAATGATGTTACTGACCAATAATAACGATATATTGACGTCAAAATAAACAGCTTGCTGCCTGGGATACTAAAAATTCTTGAGAAATATCAATAATTTGTCATAAATTCATCTTCTTAACATATTTCTTCGCCTATTTTTATTCAAATTAATTTACAATAAATTATTGATTGTTAGAGCAAAAGGAGAGTGCACAGAATATCTTACAAATTTGTTTAATAGATTGCAAGTGTTACTTTATGAATATATATTTTTATTTCAATACATTTCGCAAGAATTTTTTAGCATGCATTTTCTCGCTTCTGACGTTATTAAAAAGAGATAGAGGGGTTAGGAGCCTTAACACTATAAACAACACAATTTAAGTTCATTTGATAAATTCACGCATTCTGATGTTATTTTGTCATATCTAGATTCTATCACTTGCAATATTGTTACGTAGATTATGTGAGTTCCAGTTATAAGATTATTGATGATTAATTTCAAAGAATTCAATGAAAAATCATTTAATCGATGACTGATATAAGCGAAGGAAATTAAAGGTTGTTTAATTAATAATTGAACTTGGCAATTTTAATTAAAGCTCATTTAATTGATGATTGAACTTACCAAATTTAATTAAAGGTTTAATCGACGATTGATATGAGCAATTCAATTGAAGATTGATGACAATTGATATGACCCCTCTCCCTCTTCCTCCCACCTCAACGCGGGTCTTATTTAGCGCTTTTCAATCATCGGCATCTTCCACAGTGCCATGATGCTCCGGATACAAATATTATCTACAAAACCAATCATAACCTCATAAATAATCAAACGATCTTTGATTGAATCCACTAAATTTGCTCATATAAATCGTGAATCAAATGGTTTTTAATTAAATTTGCTAAGATTAGTCGTCAATTTAATGTCCTTTAAATAAATTTGCTAAGTTAAATTTTTAGCTGGACGATCTTTAATTTTCTTTGTTCATGTCAATCGTGAATTAGAAGATCTTCTCTCTCTCTCAATTGAGTTCGTGGAAATCATTCGTTAATTAAACATTCTTCGATTTATTTTGTTCAAATCAATTATCAATTAGTTGAAACATATTTGTTGAAATTGATAATTAAATTCTCAGGAAAAAAAGTTTATATATAGATTTTGTCTATATATGATCTATGATCATATGATATATGATCATATATAATTAATATATATATGATGAATAATCTATATATGATCTATGATCATATGATATATGATCATATATAATTGTATATATGCAAACACAGAATATAACTATTATATAACATAGAAGTAACATGCAATAACGGATGTTATACGTTATTAATGTTAAAGTTACATAATTTTCTTTTATAACTGTAATGTAACTGTTTTAGAACTGTTATAATTCTCTGTTATTTACAGGTTATAATTGTATAACACCAACATAACTAAAATCAGCAGCGTAGCCGGGGG